>NW_010187500.1:108182-153350 GCF_000695765.1 Mesitornis unicolor | reverse complement strand
GGAAACAAAAGAGTCACATCATTTTCTGCATTGAAAACTTGTACAGGAAGGCCTCCATGTCGACAAATAGCAGTTCACAGCACAATATTTGAAAGCACATGAACTAATTTTTCCTAGATGGGAATCTCCTTTTTTCTTTGAAGATTTGAAGTGATTCAGCTCAATTTTCCCAAAAAGAAAAATGAAATAAATAAAGTCTGACATGATAATCCCTCTGTATCCACAGAATTCCCCGATAGCCCTGAGATTATTACATTTCATGCCAATGAAAACAGTTTTCACAAGTTTCAACAGTAGGTCACATTTTCATCAGTTCATAATCAGTAAAGTATATGCATAGGTGTTTGCAGATGTATATATTGTTTCTCAGTTTTGAATTAATGAAATATGAGTAGTAGTTATTTATACATTTATTGTGATTATCAGTGCAACTTTAAAATATTGTCTCTTGAAAGACTGATGTGGATTTTTCAAGAACCCTAAAAACATTCTGAATGTATTTCATATGACTTTTATTTTTACAGTTTGTGAAGATGTTATTTGTAATTCGTTATTCTCCATACTTTAAGTGCTTCCAGTAGGGTTTTTGCCTCTGCAGTGAGATCCTATTGTGCCAATGTAGAGACCTTTTTACATCAGTGGGCCTCTAGCGAGAAGCAGCATCAGACCCCAGTGCAAGGCAAGGCCTCTGTGTTCAGTGGTTGGACAGGATATTTTTGTGGATGGATCAAATTGATGCTGAATATTTGCACAATAGCTAGCATCTTTTTACATCAGTTGAGATATTTTTGAGATAATTTCAAAGTGCATATTGCTGGCTCATGTTGAGCTTCTCATCAACCGGCATGCTGCACTCAGCCTGGTAAATGCTTTTTCTTTCCTCCACAGACAGTGATTCCTACCAAGAATATAAGAATAATCTGAAAGGATGTTGCATAGAGCGAAGGAAGAAAGTAAATTACAGATTTAGAGAAATAATAGCTAGGTGTGGTATGAATATAAATTGAAGTTGGATAATGAGAGACAGTGGGTTCTTTAAAAAAAAACAAAAACCAAAACACTTTAGAAAATAGTTTGTTTCTGGTATGCTTTAGCTAAATAAGTACAAGCTTGTTCCATAAAGCTGAAAACATTGATGTGTATTGAGAATGAATGAAACATGATTGGGCCTTCTAATAAGAAGAAAAACTTTGCATGCAAGTATCTCTGCATATATGTTTAATATTTGATGGCTGCCATAACTAACCTGTCTAGAATGTGATAGTATACAATTTTATGATTTTTAGCCACATATTTTTATGACCTTAGCATTAATACCTGTAATTACGTCTTATATATCATTCTACCCTGTTACCTGTTCAGCAACTGTGCACATTTTAAGAGAAAATAAAAACATTAACAAAGTTTGAAAGTAAGGGATTTTTTCACCTTTCTCCAATTTCATTTTTTAGTCTGCACATGTGTAACAGCATTAAATGTTACTTAAAGAATGAGAGCTCACGAGCAACAAAGAATAATTTCTACGAATCTGTAAACTCAATGAAGTTTCAAAGTTTTTGTAGCCTTTGAAGCAAAAACCTATTATAATGGAAGTTTTACACACATGTGGAATAAAGATATGAGGTTCTAATAGGGAAAATATTACTAATATTTATCTCATCATATGTTGTCAATCCAATTTTATCTTTTTTGCAATCACAAGTCCTGTCAAACTACTTTATTTTGGCTTAAAAAAAAAACCAAAAAACAAGAAAAAAAACAAACAAAAAACCATAAATGCACTGGTACTATGTAACTTATGAGAGCTCAGAATTCCCACAAGTTCTCCTCAAATCGTTTGGTTGCAATGTGCAGATTTGAGTGTGGGGAAAATGTGGTGTGTTTCAGACTAATTTCAAGGAAGTGCTTAATACAGTAATGAGTGAAAGTTACAGAGAGAAGTGAGAGAGCTATCATATCTGCTCAGCTTCAGATATCCTAGGCAGCTGATGACCACTGCTGCCAAAAAATCTGCTCTGGAGACTCTCAGCACAGCAGATAGAGAGGGAAGCAGCACAAGAGGCCATGTAAGCTGGGAGCTGGGCTTTGGAGAAGAGTTATCTGGCAGAGTTTGAACTGTGTTGAAAGCTTGCCTGTCTAGTCACCCTGAAAAGTTTTGACAGGTTTGAGATATTTCCGGAAAATGCTTAGATTCAATCACAGCAGCTTTTTCAATGCAATAATGCTGTCAAGAAATGATCAGTTATTAGATTTCTTTGGAATATTTCTTCACAATAGTTTTGGTTTGGGTTATCTTTTGGTTTTGATTTTTTTTTAATAAAATTCTGTTTGTTTCTTTGTTTTCCAACTTTAGAATAAAATTTGGGAATGAAAATAAATTTTTTTCTTGTTTCTCAGGGGTATCAGTGTTCTATAATGGTTCCTTTCACAAGGGGAGCTCTTCTCCGCAAATCTGTGTGTCAAATTTGTCTCTCCTTTAAGAACCCATTAGGTTATCAATCTCTCTTAAGGTCATGGACTCTCAGTTTTAGTAATCCTTATGGGAAATGGGCCACATGTTTATTGTCTTTGGTATGCACTGTTTGCTTTTTCTTTTAAGAAATATAGTCATCTGTTGTTTTCCAGATTTTTTAATATATTCTCTAATTTCTTCTGCATCACTGTCAGTTTCTCTGATCAGTTTTTAATACTGATATACTATAACAAGCTATAATACTGTCAAAAACTTTCAGCAAGAAAGGGCTGAAATCAAATGCTCTTGTGCAGAGTTCTCTTTCTATTCATTGCAGCTTCTGAACACATTTCTAGGTACTCTCGGTTACCATATGTTCTTCTGCTAATCTGAAATAATGGTGTGGTGGCAAAGCACAAAGAGTTAACGCAACAGATAAAGCAATTACATTGTAAGAATACACTGTGCCCATATGTGAAGAGGAAAAATTCAGTGCTGCTTTTGATGTTAGAATACGATGAGCTGGGCCAGGGGTACCCAGCACAGTCATGTGTGATATACACCCAGAGCAGAGAGTCTGTCTAGGTGGATTCATGTAACTCATAATCCTGGCTGAATATGAGCTGGCTTGCTCAGATGTCATCACAGAATCACAAAATATTAGGAGTTGGAAGGGACGTCGAAAACTCATCCAGTCCAACCCCCCTGCCAGAGCAGGATCACCTAGACTAGGTCACACAGGAACGCGTCCAGGCGGGTTTTGAATGTCTCCAGAGAAGGAGACTCCACAACCATTGACAACAATTGGTCATGGGGCCAATTCCCTGCAAGGATAGTAAAAGGTGTGTTTTTCTGAATCTAATGCTTGAAGATAAATCTAACGTCCATGTTAACATGAGTGGACCTATCACAAGAAGATGATAAAGAGTCTTTTCTTCTGTTATTTCCAGAGCCAAATTTTGTGTCATCTTATGACATCGGGAACTTTACCTACTTCTTCTTCCGGGAGAATGCAGTGGAACATGACTGTGGGAAAACAGTCTTCTCTCGTGCTGCTCGGGTGTGCAAAAATGATATTGGTGGCAAGTTCGTGCTGGAGGATACCTGGACAACCTTCATGAAAGCTCGGCTGAACTGCTCTCGTCCTGGAGAAATTCCATTTTACTATAATGAACTACAGAGCACTTTCTTCCTCCCAGAATTGGACTTGATCTATGGGATTTTTACCACTAATGTGTAAGTAAATTCCATATGTTTCATTTTCTTGCTATTTGTGATAGTAAAATCTAAAGCTTCTGAGATCCTCTCTTCTGCATATGTCAAGAAAACATGATAAATTCAAACTACTGTTTTCCTCAGTCCACGTTCCTCTTGTGAACACGTCAGTTCCAAATGCCTCCCACAAGAATGGTTGAAAGCATATGAAAAAAGGAAGAATTCTTAATGTTTCCTTACAGCAGGGGCCAGTTTTGTTTTTATTTTGCACACTATTTTAATACATAAATACATTATGTATTTATGAAATAAATATTTTTTAATCATGATGTTGACATGATCAGAAATTTGACCATGTCAGGAAGAGCTCACCTCACCCAAAAGAGAACAAGCAATGCTTTTATGTATTTTAAATTAGAGCTAACATATACTTATGTGAGTTAGAGGGTCAAACCAAGAATTTAATCTAATTTTAACTGAACCTATTGTATCAACAAGGTAAAATTAAAAAATGTGCAGTTTGTTTTTAAAAATTAAAATTTGTTAAATATTAAACATTGGATGGGCATAAATCTCCCTAGACTCTGATCTTGATATCAAGAGTTGCTGAAGACATTCGCCTCAGAAATGTCCTTTGTCACTTTAAACATGATACCTGGAGTTCATATGTTGCCTGGTAAGAGCAGCCCATACGTTATGGTTGTGCAGCTCAGTGTTCAGACCACTGGAACAGAGTTTCAGGTTTTGATTTCTGATCCTTTTACCTGCTTGCAGTGTCTTGCTCTTTAAGTCAGTTTTTTCTAGAATTTTAAAAGGTACATGTGCATCTAAACCATAGATCAGTGCTTCTTACTACTGCTGTAAACACCTGGATACATATTTTCTATAAATACCCATTAAGAAGGTGGAAACAGTCACAAATTAATGCCAACAAATTATGATCCCTAAGTATTTTAGACAGTGAGCCTCTAGGGATAGGAAAATTTGATGCTGTTTTCAACAGGAATTTTAATTTCATTGGTCTGTTTTATGAGCTAGTTCAAATTGTAGAAGACAGGGATTTCTCAGGTGGCATGCTCATACAGAGTTGAACATGTTCTTTTATGAGGAGTCAAAATTGCCTTGACATGCTCCTGTCATAGAAAGCCTGATGGGAGGAATTCTCTTCCAGAAAATCCACAGGGTTTTCACCATGGAAGGGGAATGACACTTTTCCCTCAGAAGGACTGTCCACACAATTTGGGTTATGATGGAGTCTCCTGTGCTACAAATTCCACAGTTTTTGAGGTTGCATAAAGATATGAGCAGTGCCATTAGCACACCTCAGCTCTTCTGAAAATGCCACATGAAAGTAGGCACTATTTGAAACAATTTTTGGACATTGTTGGAATATTATGGAGTTAGGACTGCTTCCCCATGTTGAATACCTGTTCACAGATATCTGCACAACCCATATGATCCACCTTTCAGCCCTGCAAACTGACAGTGTGGTGGAGAAGCACCAGGATTTCTTCCCATGATGGGGAACAACATATTCCTTTCTGTTGGTGTCACAACATCAGATATCACTGAACCACATTCAGCATATTTCAACCTCAGTATCTTCAGAATAGCAATGATTTTATTGTACCCTAATGCTTTTTTTAATATACTGTGAATAATTTTGTGGGGGAAGAGCTGAAGCATTTCTTTCAATAAAAACTGAGTAATAGCAAAACCTGTACCCTTTAGCTGTGGTTGATGGTTAAGTCCACTATAGCCACTGCTTCATAATGAAGCTGATTTTGTTTCTTTCAGACCACCTGGAAATGTATAAGCATTAATGTCCTTTAAGGACTTCAAGAAATTCAAGAAGGCATTCTTATGGTTAATTATATCGGTGAGCTGCATTTAGTGATAGTTTACATAGGCAAGGAATCATCAAAACCAATGATAATTGATTCTGCAGAAACTGTTAGCATGAAACTTCAAGTTTTGGGGCTTCTTTGAAATAAGTGTGACAGGCATAAAAAGGCAAATTGCTCATTTGTCCTGCTATGAAATTCGTATTTTCCAACTCTTTCTTTCAGTTGTAGGTAGATTTGGTACCCTGAGGTTATTTTTTCTTTCCATCATTTGGAGTTTCTATAGTAACCTTTCTTGAACCTTGTGTAGATTACAGGCTAAGTTTATAAAATAGAAAAAAGAATCTCAAATTGTGGAAAACAACAATACAGTTTCCGTATGATGACTCATAATATCTCTCATATTTACTGGATTATATTATTTACACTGTGCAGAATTACTTTTCTCATGTATATCACAATGTCAAGACAGTCACAGGAAATTGTATGTATTGCTTGGCTGCTGTTTATTCATGTTTATTCCTCTAATGGGGTATATTGTAAAGTACGCAGTCCAAATTGTTTTTTTCTTGCTGGGTTTCTGGAACTTGCATTCTTATTGCTGTGCAGCTTCTCTTAGAAGATGGGATTTTTTGGAAAGTGTCTTAACCAGGAGTTCCAGAGGGTCCAGAAACATACCATAGGTCTAAAATCCTTACTTCTGTTGTGCTGCCATTGGTGGTATAGTAGAAACATTAATGAACCCTGAGAATAATCTCATCCTGAACTTTGTAACTAGAAGAAAGGTATCCCCTTGCAGGTGATTATGTGTGGAAGTATGGCCTTGTGGTATTAGAGCAGAAGATAGGAAGTTCTGAATTTCTCCCACACCAGCTACTTGGCAAGATTGACAAAAATTTTAAATCCAATGTCCGTGCCTAAATCAGCATATCATATATCATTATCTTGAGATAGAGAATCATAGAATCACAGAATGTGTTGGATTGGAAGAGACCTTTAGAGGTCCAACCCTCCTGCAGTGAACAGAGACATCTCTAACTAGATCAGGTCCCTCAGAGCTCCATCAAGCCTGGTCCTGAACGTTCCCACCTCTCTAGGCAACCTGTTCCAGTGTTTCAACACTCTCATAGTGAAGAACTTCTTCCTAATGTCTAATCTAAGTATCTACCCTCTTTCAGTTTAAAACCATTGCCCCTTGTCCTGTCACTATGAGCCCTTGCAAATA
This sequence comes from Mesitornis unicolor, assembly GCF_000695765.1. Classification (NCBI taxonomy): domain Eukaryota; kingdom Metazoa; phylum Chordata; class Aves; order Mesitornithiformes; family Mesitornithidae; genus Mesitornis; species Mesitornis unicolor. The sequence goes on along the minus strand of NW_010187500.1, from coordinate 146,614 downwards.
GTTCCTCCCCTGCTTTCTTATAAGCCCACTTCAGGTACTGGAAGGCCGCAATAACGTCCCCTCAGAGCCTTCTCTTCTCCGTGCTGAACAGCCCCAACCCTCTCAGCCTGTCCTCATAGGAGAGGTGTCCCAGCCCTTGGATAATTTTTCTGGCCTCTTCTGGACCCACTCCAACAGTTCCATGTCCTTGTACTGATGGCTCCAGAGCTAGACACAGTATTCCAGGTGAGGTCTCATGAGACCCAAGTAGAGGGACAGAATCACCTCTCTCGATCTGCTGGCAGTGCTGTGTTGTTAATTATTTGAAGGATTGGAGAGTTATTGCCTTTTAAATTTATTTTTCTGCAAATGGACTTCTTAATGTTATTACTTAGTTTAATGTTTATATTTCTTTTGCAGGAACAGCATTGCAGCCTCAGCAGTTTGTGTTTTCAACCTGAGTGCCATAACTCAGGCCTTTAATGGACCCTTCAAATACCAGGAAAACTCTCGTTCTGCTTGGCTTCCATATCCCAATCCTAACCCTAACTTTCAGGTACAGATACATGCTAGAAGGACAATAATTTTCATGAAGTTTTTTCAAGGTGTTATATGGTTCACTCTTAATAAGTCAAGTTTTGCTGTATGTTGTAGCCTAAGGCCTTAAAAAAATTGCCAAAAAATTATTTAAGAGATCCCTTTATTTTGACATTCTTAATTTTATACTTCCACAAAATAATGGTATTTAAAAGAAGACATGCTTTGAAGGGTAGGAGAATAAAACCTTTGTCAAAATGAAACATTATAGTTATCTGTCAAGGTAACATTAATTCCTGGCTGAACTACGATCAAACTGCTATTGTCTTTTACATTATATTTGTATTATTAAAACCTGAAAAAAGAACGTAGTTTGACAGAAAAAAAAAATGAAAGAGGGATGAGGTGGGGAGGAGGGTTAAGTAGGAGTGGTCAGGATTTTGTGTATTTTTTTGTGCAAGGTTGTCCACACTCCCTGAAGAGTCTGATTAAAAGTATTTGTGATGTGATTTGACCCTCCTTTGAGCTTGTCAGCCTCAGAGGGTGTAATAATCTGCAGCTGGCTGACAGCATAAAACTAATTAGTCCAAGGTGGGTCACTCAGTGAAACCGCCTACAGAAAGAAAAGGGTATTTTGGGTAAGCACATGCCACTTGTTTTCTTCTTCTGCAGTCACCACTCCTACTTGGATAATTTTGGTGAGTGTGATTCTAGCAAGGGAAATGGAAGGGCAAACAGTGATTAACAACAATAGTGTTTCACCAAGACACTTAAGTGTATTCACTTTTTCCCACCTTTCAACCTTCTTTAATCTCAATGCAATTTCACGAGTTCAGTGCTCCTATAGCAGCATTCCGTATCTTCTTGTAAGGGTAATGAGATCTTTGCAAGCATGAAACAGAATCACCCATTGGGGATTGATGGTAGTTTTAATTACTTCCTGACTTATTAAAACAGAGGAAAATAAGGCACTGAATTTGAATTACAGTACACTCTGAATTGAAGGCCAGATTACCTTTTCTAAATAATATGTTTGGCATTAACCCTAAGTGACAAGACACCATTTAAGTAAACCATATTGCAGAAGCAGGCTATATTTCTGTGTAGCTTTTTACATATCATAGAAATATTTGTGCTTTCAAAATAGTGACAGTAAGAGGTTTTAAGTGAGGCTAAATTTTTGAAGGAAAAAGCCTGAAGAAGGCCTTGTATGTAAAAATCTTACATTCTTTCTGACTAGGTTGAGAAGTCTACTGAAAGTTACTAACCTCTCCCTGCAAACCTTGTATTAATGTGTTGATAATTACTGTGAGAGGACCCCGTACAGAGTGGTACATGCAAACACAGATGACGACCTGATGACTGATGACACTGACTTGTGCTGTCAATGCTCGTCTCTAACTCCAGTCAAGAAACATTGAAGAAGACATTGAAGAAATTTCTTGCTTGGAGAGTCTGGCTGATTTTAATATGTCTGGTACTTCATCAAATTTACAGGAACAGTGGCAACAGTTGTATCACATCTCTTTAAGCAACAGCTTTGCAGGCCAGAGCTAGTATTAAAAGCTGTAATATGGCCTTTTACAACACAGTATTGAAGCAAATTGACACTAACTGATCTCTAGGTATCAGTGATGTCAAACTTCTGTTCTTTTGCAGATGCTGTATTTTGTTCTGTTGAACTTTCTGTTAGACTTCTGGCTCTGTAACTGCAGCACTACCAGAAGCTAGTCTAATGCTTAGAGCTAGGTGTAACCATTTTTTGTGATTTGTGGTGCCTTAGAGCGCATACTGTGTGTAGATTGGATATTTTCACTAGCTAAATCACTGGTTTCCTTCCCAGAAAGGAGGACTTGACTTTTCTGCTTGTGTGTTTATGGTAAAATATCAGAAGTTCTGTTTGTGTAGTCTCATAAGTAGACTTATCCTCAGAGTATTCGCTCAGCAATAACAGACAGAAGTGATCTGAAGGAAGACAACTGCTGTGTAGTGACAGTTACATAAGACATTGTATTTCAAAGACTGGATTAGATTAATGAAATATTTTGCGGATTAGAATGCTATTGGAGTCCCAGTTTTGAGGGACACTGTTTTTCTCCAGAGATTGTTGCTTTTCACTTTATGCAGGACAATTTGCATCATAAGACTGAGGACCATATTTATTTCAGTGTACTATGAGCATTCCAGCTGGAGTATTTCCTGCTTGATAGATTCAGAGAAATTCTTCTTTGGCAGGGTTTAATTTTTTTCACTGGCCTGACATGGAGGGTGCTCACAGAGCAAGTAATTGTTTCCTGCCAGTTACTTAACTTTCCTCATAATATGATCTTGCATTATGAAATTATTTAGTTGAGTTTTTCTTAACATCTGTGGATTTGAAATTATCACTTCATTGCAATAATGAAAAAAAATAACTAGTAGGGTTTTGCACACTGCATTATCTTGTTCATTCTGTAATTCATATCTTAATTTATGACAGAGAAGAATAGAATGAGAAACTGTGACTTAGGTATGCCTTTCACATAACTAACATATTTAATAAATGTTGTAAAATTACTTATTTACTTCTCTGCAATTATGCATGAGTAAACATGTGGATGTTTACATATTCACATGCACTAAGCAGCTTTCCCTTTTGTGTCCTCAGTTAGTTGAGGATTTAAACATGACAATGCTAAATTAACTGCCACTTATTTTGCTTGCTTTATTTGTGCTTGAAATTTGTGCATGCAAATAGTGAATGCTTTCCCATAAGAAAAGGGTACAGTTTTCAGATATGAGATACAGTCAGTTCCAAAGCAAAATTTACGTTGGATTACATTTCATGGTTAGAGCTCTGCACTGTCCATTCTTGGCTAGTGATGCAGGGTCTGAAGCAGCTGATTGAACTGTGCATGGTGCTGGGACCTGGGATTTCTGTCAGACCTTAGCTGTGGTAGGACATGTGATTTCCTTTGAAAATTTGTTGTGTGTTTTACACTGTGTCTGTGTAAATCATAAAGAAAAATAGTCAGAAAATTCTGTGGGTTGCTGAATGGTAGTTTTTCTCCTTCCTGATGTGTGAACATAGGATATAGCAAAATATTAGTGCAAAATATTACTATAGCCAACTTGTAGTGGTCAGTCTGGTGACCTTTGATATCTATTGGAGTTAGGGAGCCTCTGTATTACTGCCTTGGGAAAGTGGAGCTTCTTCAGTCACTGTGTGGACAGTGATCAGCACCAAAATGAGACCTTAAAGTGGAATTCCACAGTGTCACTACAAGAAATACTCTTTTTTTTTTTTAAATTTTATCATGCTGTAAATCAGAGAGTAAATCTGTTATTGCTGATGCATATAGCAATGTTACTTTTCTGTGTTTACAGTGTGGCACCATGGACCAGGGTTTGTATGTAAATCTGACTGAGAGGAATCTGCAAGATGCTCAAAAATTCTTCTTAATGCATGAGGTCGTTCAACCAGTTGTTCCAATTCCTTACTTCATGGAAGACAATAGCCGATTTTCCCATGTGGTTGTGGATGTCGTGCAGGGCAAGGACATGCTTTTCCATATCATCTATCTTGCCACAGGTATGAACTCTGCATTGCTGTGATAACTGCAAAAGTTTATGAGGTCTGAGAGTTTTAATGTTCTATAAATCAGTTATGGAATACGTATAGTGCATCATGAACAACAAATTTTCTTCTTTGACATCATTAACTCTACCTCCTACTTTTTCTGAGTAGATGAATTCAGCAGTTTGCAATGTCTTTGTGTGTATTACACTGTGAACTCAAATTTTGGCATCTGCTTCCTATTCTTCTTTGAAGGTATGAAGCCTACATGCTCTTAAGGAAGCTAACAGTTGGAAATTCTACAAACAGGACTACACAAGTTTCCCTGTCTTCTGTTCTTTTTATGTAGTTCAGAGTACTATCATGCCCAAGATAGGATAGTTTAGGATCCTCAGAGATGGCAGTAACTCTGCGAATAGCAAATACAGTCACTTCTGTTGCTATTTCTGACTTTCCAGCTCAAAAATATTTTATTACCTTTCCTTTTCATCTCATTTTTAAGTCATTCATTATGCAGTCTTACAGCCTGCCTTATTATTTGTCTATTTATATCGGAGCTTATAAATGAAATTAAAATAATCCTCCACCTAAAATTGCCTTGGTTAGAAGTATTGTTTTCTTGCTTCAAAATTTCAAGCTTCTTAAAAATAGCACGAGTATCAGAGAATTGTTTTTGCAGAAGATTATCTCCAGCTGAGACTGAAATACTAGGTTTGAGTATCATGTTCAGAGCCTTGTGGCATAAAACTTAGGGGAGTTGTCAAATACATGCACATTTGTAGTGAACAGACTGTGCCTTCACGGCAAAGGAAGCCCACAGCATCTCGGACTGTATTAACAGGAACATAGCCAGTATGATGACAGCCAGATCAAGGGAAGAGGTTATCCCCATATACTTAACACACTTTAGACCACATCCAGTTTTGGCCTTCTCCCAGTACAGGAAGCGTGTTGATAAACTAGAGCAAATTCAGTGGAAGGCTACCTTCTGTTGGAGGTTAGAGCACCATGTCCTAGGAGGAGAAGCTGAGGGTACTGGCCTTGTTCATCCTAGAGGAGAGAAGGCTTTGAGGAGGAAAGGGGAGCTTATAACAGCCTGCAAATACTGACAGGGAGTTTATATGAAGAATGAAGCCAGGTTCTTTGCAGTGGTGCATGGTGAAAAGGTACGAGACAACAGGCAGAGAGTTTCAGACTGGATATAAAGAAAAACTTTTTCACTCTGAGGGAAGTCGAGAAGTGGATCCGATTTCCCGTAGACCTTGTGCAGTCCATCCTTAGTGGCTTTCAAGGCCAGCCAGCAGCCTAGTCTGTGTTGCAGCTAGCTGTCCTTTGAGCAGAAAGTTGGACTTGAAACCGCCCTTGTAATCTGAATTATCCTCTATCGTATCTCAATACAATGTTAAAATTGATTGGGCTAAATAACATTTTTACTCCATCCTGTGATAGCAGATATCATTGTACTTTTTGTTCCCAAAAGGGAAGCACATTCAACTCTAATGGAAGTACTGGCAGTAAGCAATTTACACCATGTGGTGTAAAGCAGGATGGATCCAACCCATGCTGTGTGAGATGTTCTCTGCATAACTTTTGTAATTCATTACAACATTCTTACAAAAATCGTTTTTTAAAATGCACAAAGCTGATTCAGTGGAAAGGTAGGCATACAGATTGGATTGAATACAAATGAATGCTCTGCTGTATTTGTTACTCAAAGCAAAAATCCCATTCTTTGAAGCAGATGGGCAGCTGTTAAGAGAAAATGCTCTCCTTCCCCCCCCCACATTCACTTACCTATCCACCCTGTTATTAGAATACAAATGTTACAGAGGAGGATAACCCTGATCGTATAAAAGTGTAATCCAATTTCATTAAACCTTAAATAGATAAAATATTAGTTAAGGAGAGACTGGGAGTAAGCAAACAAATGCATTAATCCTGCTGTGTCAACAGTCTTCATTTCCTAAACCTTTGCCAAGTCATCATTTTGCTAGGACATTCTGATGTGCTGGGATTTAGCAGCTACTGCTCATATGAAAAATATACTTTAGTACTTTGGAAACACATCTTAATCTTTCGCTGCACTGACTTCTAATACAGAATGAAGGGCTATATAAATTCCTGCACATTTTGGGTTTCTTAGAACTAGCAGTGCTGCTGGCTTTAGACCAGAAAAATCCCTGAAACAATTTTCATTGATTCAGAGTGGAAAGTCAAGGAAAGCATTCACAGAAGTTCTGAACTAAAAATCCTCTATAATAATAAGTTAAAAGTAGAGCAAGCTAGAGAACAACACAATATTCTAAAAACTTTTCAAGTTTAAAGACTTTACTTCCTTCTTTATTAGAAAAAATTCAAAGCAAAATAGTGCTATCATGTGTCATAGCTCTGTTTCCCTCCCATTTGCTTCTTTTTTCCTCCTCCCTTTTTTTTCTCCTTTTTATTTCTCCTTTTCAGCTTAAATGCCTAGTTGTCTTGTGGTCAAAAACTTTGCCAATATCAAAAGATCTTCAAAACATTTGTCAGAATACAGGCTGCTGCAACAAAAGCAAGTAGCCCTTATTTAGAGGACTGTTGTGAAATGTATTGCTTTATTAGAATGAATAAGAAAATTATTAGATATGATATCTAATTTAAAGTTACTCTGAAAACAGTTTCTGGTTGCTCTTTCTTGGAAATACAGAAAAGGTAATATCTGCACTGTTTGAAAATAAACTTTAAGGCTGTATTTTAAAAATTGCTTGGTGGAAAAACTCCCATATATTCTCTGTTCTTCGGTCTGACTGAACAGAGGATGTCCTCCCCGTATCCTGAGTAGAAATGGTATATGCCTATTGGTGGATCTTAATTATTGGGATTTATAGTTTAGCATTGGTGAAACTAATGTGTGGCTGACTTATAGAGTATGAAACCAAAAGAAAGATTTATTGCTGACTACATTGTGTGCCTCTAAAGACTGGGTTGTTCACTGAACTGAACTTGATCTTTTTATTCCAAAAGCCACGTCTTATCTGAGGCTTAAAGATGACTGGAAGATGTTACAGCAGGTTTTGAACTTCCCTTTCCAAGAAATTCTAGGAAGTGTTTTTCCCTGCTCTTAAGACCTCAAAATTAGAGGTGGCAATGCAGTGAATATTGATAAAAATAATTCTGATGAAACACAGCAATTATTATGAAGTGGAGAGGTTTCATAAAGCAAATTCAAAAGATATTTTTTGAAAATGCAGATGGATTTTTCATACATTTGCTTTTGAAAGGGTTATAACAGGTAAATAAATCTCCACAAATGTGACTTTTTTTTTCATGAAGCCCTGATGCTGTATATTATCCAGAAACCAGTCCCAAGTTCATGAAGTGATACAGAAGTGTGCATGAAACTCAGTTTGAAATGCTATCAAAACAGTTTGTATTTCTTCTGTTTCTCTTGCTAGATGGGAGTAAATTGATACAAAGTAGTATTCAATTTGATTCCTCTGTGATTTTTGTTGCAGTTCTATGTCTTTCATTCTGCTTTTGTAATCAATACATGATACTTTTTGTTAGGGTACAACTCAAGGTCTTAACTAGAAAAAAAGTTTTTGTGTGTGTTTTTGCTAAAAAATCTCGGATTAAATGTTGTCATTTTTCTGGCAGACTATGGATTCTGATCAAATTGTGCAGCTTTCACAGTTTAATGTGCATGATGTCATAATATAAGTAGTAATGTGAAGTCACGGACCTTAAAATTATGGGCAATAATATGTGCTTACATATGTTTCATACATAGTGAAGAGAACAACAAACCTTAAATAGACCGCTTTTTTTCCAATTTGGTGCTACTTCTGCCTGTATTATCTCAGGTGTGTTGTGGTTATTGGGAGTAATCTGCAGATAATTTTTGTAGAAAGGAGCTATAGACTTTTCTTCTGATTGAGAAGCACCTTTTTAGTCTAGAAACTACAATATAAATGCAGTAATAATAATGATCAAAGTAGTCATAATTTTAGTTACAAGTCAGGTGTGAAAGTGGTAGGTTGCCTATTTGTACATATTAATACTTTCTAGTTCAAAAACAGGAACAGATGCATATGGGGCATATATAATATGGCAGGCAGTTGCCACCTTTTAAAACTATTTCTCTTCTGTTGTAATGGAAAATACAGTTGCTTTTTTTCTTATGCCTTTCCTTGACAGAGGTATAGTCTACTTTTACACAGTTGTAAAGCACCCCTGCAATGGTTTTAAAACTACTTTCCTATTACTTCTTACCCTTCTGGCCTTATGCAATGTCATTTTGAGAGGCTTGAAGCAAGGACAATCTACTGTGTAAAACTGGTCCATGTTGGAAGACAGTCCTAACAGCAACATGATGATCTTAACATTTATTTAAAAAAAAATAAAATCAAGCAGTGAACAATAAAATTAATAATGTTATTATCTGTTCCTATTACAGTGACCACTATCTCTGATAAAGGAAACCCCTAGCTGAGTGAATACTTTGTTTATATTATTCATCTTTCCAGGAAACATTTTTCTGCAAAGCTTTAAAAACAAAGATTTTAAAATTGCATGATTTTGTCTTCAAGAGTCTAATGTTCACTCTGGGATTTATGTTAATGTTACTAAGAATGCTTGCTATATATTCCTGCTAGAATGTTTATGTTTTTTTCCATGTAGAATATCTTTAAAGACAAAGAAGGATAGTGTAAACCATAGCTGGTATAATTTAACCTTAGAAATGTTTATTTGCCACTGCCTTGTGTATTGTGCCATCTGTACTGGGCAAAGTGGCTTTAAAAAGTTATCAAATGAGAATGGTCATGTCTAAAGTCCAGGCTACATAGTTATAAATGATACTATAGAGCTCTAGAGAATCAAACACAGAATTTAAAATGTCCAGTAGTACTGATTTCCCTTGGCTTTATCACTGTGTGTAGAGATAAATCATTCTGCCAGCTCCAGTTGGAGAGTGCTAAAGAGGTTTCTTAATAAATAGATGGCTCTAACTAGAGCTGGTTCAATTATTCATTGTCAGCAATTTATATGTGAGAATCGTAGCTCTTTATTTGGTTCACAAATTACCCACCACTTTTTTGTAGTCATTTTTTGTGATTATAATCAACCCATAAATAGGTCATGATTTTGATTAGTTTGTTGCTGATATTTGCTTATATAGTTTGTTCATATTTTAGATAGCATGACCATGAATTTCCTGCTGCAAGTAGATGGCGTTTTATTCTGTTCTCTCATGGGACAAATTTATGTAGGAGAAGCCCTTTTTTTCCTCCTCACAAATTATCATTATGTCTTTATAATTGCCTAGCTCTGTCAGATAAAGACTATAAATAAATGTCCAAAGAACATACGGTGTGTGCACTTCTGTGCCGCCACTGGAAGTCAGAATTGCTGCAAGGAGCAGCTACTGGCTGAGGAGCAGCTGGCTCTGTTTGCATAGGAGCAAGACTAATGGACGGGCCAGGGAGGGAAAGACTGTGAAGAGCTACAGACAAAGTCATAACCTTCCACTGAAAGAGACCAGATCCTCTTTATCATGGTGATGCTGAGCTTTCAAATCCTGTTTGACTCCTTTATAAACTTAGAATGGACAAATAGCCTTTCTTCTTTCTAGTTTTTTTTCGGGAGTATAACCTCTTTTTCCTGGCAGGGAAACTAGTCTTGATAACCCCTACATTCATTTGTTATTAGATAATTCTATCACAGAGAATGTGAAGCTGTGAGCGAGGGATGTATCTTACATGGTACTCAGTGTTTTTCTGCTGTATTCAAAGGTATCTATTAGCATCTAAGCCTATGTCCAAATCTCTTGTTTTCCCGCTTGTAGCATGTGGTGACGGTTAACAGATATGGTTGTAATTTTGAAAAGAGCTATTGGGATTACCCTTATCTTGGGTGAAGTTTGACCTTTGAACCAACTGTGTAACTCTTGCATGAGTACACAGTGTTCAGGACTCTTCCTGAAAGATGTGAGCCCTTTGAAGGGGCGTGGCTGTATCAGGACTTTTCCGAAAGGGTTAGGCAACTTGGCACATAGCTGAGCATTTTCAACATCTTTAGAATATTCTGCAAGGCCTTTTAAAAAGTGTTTCTTTTATGGTGGACATGCCTAAGAGTGACTCAATGAACCCTTAACCACCAAAGAGGAAAGTGGAATAGTTCATTATGGGAGGAAAAACGTTCAAACCATACATGGAATTAATCTTTGACTCTAAAAAACCCCTGAAATGTTGGGTCATAAGCATGATGACATTGAATGTTTGATATTTAGTGTGAGCTGTCAGTAAAGGAAGCATTAAATGGAATTTTCTACTGAACTCTTGTTTTTGTAAACGTTTATGAGTTTCTTCCTTCTGCAGCATTTTTCGAAATAAACCTCAATAAATCCAAATGTTTGCAACTAAGCAAATACAGTGCCACAAGTAATCAGCAGGGTTTTTCCCACATAGTATTTGTGGATTTGTTGTTTCCTTCTGTTTACCCACCGCTGGTCATGGGACATGGCAAATCTTCATAAGCTAAAGGATTTCCCAATTAAGATATGCCTTATTTACTTTGTTTTGTGACTTATAAGAGTCATCAAAATATGAAGATATGTTATTCTGAATACTATGGCCTTTCCATGAAGAGTCATGTAACCTGCAGGCAGACTCACAGAAAGATAGATTTCATGCACATTTTACTATATCAAGTCTCTGGGTTAGAGTTACAGTATTTGGAGCAGAGCCTCACTGGTCTACAGGTTCATTCTTCAACTTTTCATTTATTTTGTTTTCCTTTCTTTTGTCATGGATCTTGGAAAATTGGTTCTATACACCTTCAGGAGGAATAGGCATGACCACAACCAACATAGTGGTAACGAAGTGGTTATATCACTTACCTAGGGGATAAGAGCTGATTTTTAACTAACAAGTTGCGTGAGATTTCCTGGTTATTACCAGATGTCCCAACTCTTAGACTATTATATAAAGGATACAATGTAGCATGGCTACATATATTATGTACTATGGCTATTACTGCTTCAATGTCCTGGAGTAGTGAGGCAAACATCTTCTGGTGAGGTTGATGTCTCTAATCCCAATTTTGCTTCCATCTCTTGTCCATTTACTTCCAAATTTACATTAGATTAGAAAGAAAATAATTCTTTTCTTCTGTATTTCTAAACAAAAGCTGTGCTTTTTGCTGAAATTGCTGCTGAAGTTCCATGCACATCATACTGGATTTGCACTGGATATATGTACTGGATTTGGCTCATCTCGGGACTGCCAGGGGCATGTCCTGTGCAAACTGCCAATGAGTTGATCAGAGGATAGTCCCTGAGACATTCTAGTCAGCCAAATTTATTCTGCTTTCGATCCATACAGTAGTCAGTTGTCTTTCTGACACTTCCAGTGAAAATAGCCGCATATAACTCAGTTAAGAAATCAGGGAAGGTTTATTGTGGGTTATTATCTGAAGGGTAGTTTTCTCCACTTGTGCATGTAAGTGCTGCTTTGATCTGGACACTGGAAAATTTATTCAGTGAGAAAACTATCATATTCATAGTATGCATTAGGTAGTACAAGGTATTTCTTATTGTGGTGGCATGAAGGAAAGCAATAAAAAATAATAGGAACAGTAAGAACTCCCTGACCAGTCAGATTCAATCAGAGTTAATACAGCTCAACTTTGGGAGACTGGCAGGGATCCAGGGCCTGTATTTGACAGTAGTTTTATCCTTTGTATACAGTGTGGCATTCTTCACTGCTGCTCTGTGTCAGATAGCAAGCCTTAAATCGTAAGAACCATTTCATCTTGCGATTAATATCTATGTTTATTATCTACTCTACTACTTTAGTTAGAGGTTGCACACTTCTTTAGGGGTGCTTCTCTCCACTACCTAAAAAGTCCAGTCCTACCTACCGATTAAACATTTTAGGAGGTCTCTCCAAAATCAGAATGTTTTCTTTTCCTGAGAAGAAACTTCTGAGAAATGAATATAGACTTCTTTTATCTCTTTCATTGTGAATTTTCTTACCCAGTAACAGCCTTACAGTTTTATTTCTTTCTCTTTCCAGAATCCAGGATATCAAAATTATGCATCTCTTGACAGGTGTAACATTTCCCATTCAGGAAAACAAAAAGCAACCATAAGAATTCTTGTGTCTTTTTTTTGCCTCAGGGCTTCAGTTTTGAGTATGAATGTGTGATTTTTAGTACAGTAAAAGCTGGATGTTCCCAACAAGAGTGGGTGTAATTGCAATATATTGCCAAATGGGCATTCTCTCGAATAGGTGTTATTCACATGTAGCTCTTGATATTGAATCTGGCACCTAACTGGCCTTAGGGAGTAAATTTTGTTTTTAATGTTTGGGAGTGTTACCAGTCATGCTCTTCTCAACCACCTGTGTCTGAACTGCAGCCTTAATTGTACTAATGTGTGTCTGTAAGTACAAACTAGATGTCTCATTTCTAAAAACATCTATTGGGATTCTTGGAAACAGTAGTCTTATAGGACATGCTCACATAATGCATATTGGCATGAACTGTTTGAATCAAATACAGTAACTATAATCAAAGGCAATGAATATGTACATTTTGTTTTAGCTTTAGGTTTGATTCACCAACATAGTCTTGATAGTCTATTTAATTTTGAACCTGACATTGGTGAAGTTCATTCATTTTCTGAGCTGGAAGAATGTATCTTTTTGCATGCCAAGTTATTTGAATCTTATGTAAGATGAGAAGTATGTTATACTGGCCTTTGTTAAGGATGCTGGCTTCATTTGTCATGATCCTTGTAAATATTTTATTACTGAGTACCTTTATAGGCAGAACTTAGGTAAATTAAACACAAATTCGAAATGAGGTTATTGCTTGGTCAGATCAAGGACTTTGTGCTTGATGTTGTTATGAATCATTCATTTGCTCTATGTGGCTACCTGAGATTTCCTCATACCTTCCCAAGGAACAAAAAAAGAATGAGTATTGGGTATTAGAGCCAAACTCAAAATTGTTGTCAGTTACCTGTTGCGAAGTCTTGAGAAACAATTTTCTGTTCTTGAAGTCATTAAAACCTCATCTAAATATTTTATACTGTAGATTTAATCATATCCTCTCTGCATAAACAGCGTTTCTTTACCAATGTTAGTATCTAAAGTATTGCTATATGTTTCAGTTCTCACATTTTAGTATAACTTTCTGAAGGGGGTATATATGGTGGTATTTTATATGGGAACATGATCAAGTAGCCATGCCTTGAGCAAATCTGATACACTTCCATGGGATTTTCCTCTGAACACAGCAACATGAGAGAGAAAGGTCAGCTTGTTCATACAGTGATCTGGACAGTAGCAACACTCATATGGAATAGATAGAACTGAGGTTTAATTTCTCCTGGGCTTCAGAGTTCAAAGCTACGTCTAACACTCCCTTGCTGAATGCTTCTAGGAGAGAAGGGACTGCTGTGGATGGGGAGGAGTCCTCCCAGATCCATTCACTGACAGTGTTTTAGTCTACATGCAGAGCACACAGTTCATCTGGCTTGCAGATGCAGGAGTGCAGCAACTCACAAGGCAGGTAAGTAGAGAATTCAGCCAGAGAGATGACATCTTGCCCCCTGCTGCAAAGACTATTAAAATATTTTTCTAATGCCTTTTTAAATAAGCAGTAACTGCTCCCTGAAATTCCCTAAGCACATGGAAGGCACTTATTGCTTGTAAGGCATAAAAATCACAACAGAAGCTGCTGAAAGTAAGGAAGAGATGTTTTTTGCAGGCTCAGTATTTTGTTTATCTGTCTCCTTCCTCTTCCCAGCCCTTTGGTACTCTGCCACACTGGTGTATGTTAACATGACTCTCAGAGACGTCATAATTTTCCTTGTCTGCAACTGAGACATTTCTGTCTTTAGTTCAGCCATCTTCTGTACATCAAGGAAGGCTAAGGTAACTGCCTGGCTCTGGTTTTTAATTTGTCAGCAAATTAAGTCAATGTGCAAGAAAAAAAGCATAACAAAAGAAGTTTTAAATCTTCAGTAGGAAAAGGTACCTGTTAAAGTATCTATACTAAGATACTCTTATAGTTACATAAAACAGTTTTGCAAAAAGTAAAGTTTCAAGTATTAAAATTTTTCCCTTTGATGGTATTACTGTTCTGAATACCAGTTTCACATATGGAGTCTTAAGAGAGAGAAAGCTGGCACCTGAACCCAGATCTCACAAGTCTCCAAACTGATCCATAAGAGCAATTCATTTCTTAAAACTTTTATCATTGAAAAATATTTAAAATGAGATTGCAAATAAAAGATCATGAGAAGATAACACTTCATAAGGTATTAAAATAACTAATGCTTTAAGCATTTAAATGAAAGCAGTGTACCACAGATTGAAACATAAATACATGGGGTTTTATTGACTATAGCCTGTTAAGAAACTGTAGCTGCTATAGCTTTTGCTTGCAGATATTCTAAAGATAGGTGTTACTTCTGTGTAAGTTGAGTGTGTGAACTGTTATGAATATATTCAGCTCCTCCAAATAAGAAAAAAAAATAAATTGTAGTTTATCTCTCTCAGTCACATCTTTGGCAAGCTGAAAATCTCTTATAAGATTGAAAAGGAAGAGAAGTAGTAAAGGTGTGCACAGTGAGTGAGATTCATGAAAAATACATACACTTTGAAATTGTTGAAATTACTTTCTTTTGTCAGGCAGGAAGAAACATCTGTTTTAGATCTAGGGAGGGTAAAAATTCACCACTAGTGTATATGAACTTCTGTCTAACAAGCTGATGAAAAAGGGTGATTTGGTTTGAGATCCTTTCTCTGTAAAGAAAACAGACCTAATTGATGTGGAGGCTAAGACATGTAATTTGGCATGTGTTTTGTTGTTTAGCATGGGTTTTTGCTTAAACTCCTATGAAAGATCAAGGGGAAAGCAGAATAGAGATTTCAGTTTTAGGAGTTAGCAGCTTCAAGTTTACGTACATAGCCTTTCAAAAAGGGTATACAGCTTTGGTTTAGCTGCTAATTGCGTTACATTTTAGTCTCAGATAAATTTCCCTTTAGAAGTTGATTTCACTATGTGTTTGAATAAATCTGACTGGAGATGGCTATAAGTTCCAATGTGATGTAGGAGACATGAAATGGCCACTGGGGCATAATACACAGATTGCACTATTTTCTACAATACAATAAATTTTTGATTCAGAGAAAACTGCTAGTGGAAACTGTAGTTGTACCACCTTACAATCTGTTGAACTTTAAGGAACGGTAGATGTTTTATGTATCAAAACAGGTTTTCAACTCTTTGCATGTTAATTACTGGAAGAAGCCTTTGCAGATTCAAGTGCAATTTGAATGTCTTTGATGCTTTTGAGACATATTAATACATGAGAATTGACTCTACATGGGATAAAAGTTTTCTAAAGGATGCATTATGTCTAAAAAGCTGTCTCTGGAAAATTATAAAGAGAGGATTGAGATGGTAGTTATCCTGATTTCCACTGATAGCTAAATTCCAAAATTGCATTTGCAAATACAATAATTTTTGGGTTTTTTGGGGGGGAGTGTGAGTGGGTTTAATCTTCCATAATTGTTGGACAGTGTTTGTCATTAATTTGTATGCTCTTTCTCTGTCCTACCAAACACACAGCTTGCTTTGAGGAAAGCTCCATCTTTTGGAATAGCTAGTATCTAGATGAGTGCTTTTTTATTCAATAAGCTCCTTGAATCAGTAGTTGTAATCCTTGTGAAGAAAAGATAGCCCATAAATATTCACTTGATAAAATAAATGCATAGTATATTTTGACATACAGCCATAAGAAACTCCTCTAGTTGCAGAAGTACAACTGAATTTCTCCTGCAAGAGCTACTAGGACATTTCAGAAGGTATGCAAATAGATGATGACTAAAATTGCACGTTTCAGATTCCTAATAGTTGGCAAATGAGTTCTCTCTCCTGCATAAAAGCCTAGAGATCTATAATAGACAATCATACCTCCTTTGCTGACAGGTGTTATCAACAACGTATCTCATTTCAGCTTTAATTCAAATAATTTCCAATATTGTAAAGAAGCACATCAATATTTACTTGAAATGTAATAGGAAAGAGGGAATAAGAGGGAATTAGAGCCCACTACAAAGAAGATAAATCTAAAAGACCGTGCTTGCTTGGTGCACTGGACATTACCGAAACCAGTTTTAAACTATGAGCCAGACTGATCCTTACAAAGGTAAATCTAAAAGACCGTGCATGCTTGCTTTTTGTAGACAGTCTTTCAGAACTGCTGTTGTTACATCCAAGAACTGAAAAACAAAACCAAACCAGATTGCAGTAATACTAGGGTTCTTACCCAAGGAAGTTTATTTTAATGTAGGTTTTTTCTACATTTTTCTACCGCTGCTTCCAAAACTCTTCAATGAAAGAGCCAAACCTTTTCTAGTTCCTAAGTATGATAGCTAACCAACTATTCTGTGCTTTGAAACTGTTACCACTGTGTGGTATAACTGTTTGTATATAGTTTAAAGGTGGTTTTTACTAAAATATACCATTTAATACTTCTTTCTTACTAATTGGTAAGGCATCAGAAAACTGATTGTCTAATTGTAGGATTTCTATGAACTGTGTAAAGAAAGCAGGAAACTTTGATTGATTAGTTGTGGAAGTTGCTTTTCCTTAAATTTTTGAGTCTTTGCTTGCCTGCTCATTTTCTTTTTCCACTAAATGTACCAGCAGACCAACAATGACTATATTTGTGCCTGGACTTAGCTATAAGTTTCTAAGCTGTGGAAGTCTATGCTGTTATGTGGCCAAGGATTCTTGTTACTCTCTAGCAATAGCAGAAGTATATAAACAACCTCTGAAATCCAAAAGCCTTTGAAATTTTGCATTGAGAGACAATGATTGGTTTAAAACTTGAGATCATAAAAAAACCCAAACCAAACCAACCAACCAACCAACCAACCAAACAAACCCCACCACCACCCCTGCTTTTCTTTCTGAAGTAGACCTAGAACTAGAAAGGACCTGTTTTTATATTTACTTCACCTGGGGCCAAAAACTCTGAGACCAAACATGATAACTATTTGTGTAAAGGTCTCACATGAAGAAACTGCAAGATTTTTTCAAGGCCCAGACTGTAGCATTTTTTTTTTTTTAAATCTAACATCTCTTGTTCTACTTATAAAGTCCAATTTCTTGATAATCACCGATGGTGCTGTAATGATTCAGATAAAAATGTAGCTGACTTGGTATATTACATAGACTTTTAGTTGTTTTGCATTGTTGCAACTATATAAAGCAACTAGGTAATCTAAAAACTTCAGTTAGAACAAGCTGACTTCTAGGTGGTTTGAGTGTATTCTCTGCAGGTGACAGAAACCAATTACTATTTATTTTTGTTAGGGATTTTCAGTGTTTTTAATACTAGCTTGTATAGTACTGAGTTTGTCACATAGATTACTGTTGCTTCAGGTAATTAAATTTACTGACATTTAATTAAGTGTGCACGAGCAATGATTTGTGAGTGTTGCAGTTTGCTTGCATACTTTTTTCTCCAGCAGTGTCCTACAGTGGAGTAAGGAAAAAATAAGATACCTGAATAAGAGAGAGCTTAAGCTTTTTTATTTTCTGTGAGTAAATGATGGCACAGAGGGTAACCAACATTTCATTTAGCCTATTTAGTGTTTAAAAATAAGTCTTCATATTAACAAGGCAGAACAATTTACAACATTTCTTGGAGAAATGCAGCAGAATTATTGTTGTGTTTTCAGCTACAGTATTTGTTAGAAGCCTTTGTTATACAGTTATATAATGACCCTTTTAATGTAAAAAATGTGCTTTTTATCTGTATTTCTGTTAATATCCTCCATTGTCTTGTTATAATCATGATAATGAGCTGTAGTAGCAAGGCAATCAGAGTATTTCATTGTTGAACTTCATAAGCTTATCACATTTTTTATTCTCTGTCAAGCATGCAAAACAGAACATGTTCAGATTTTTAACCTCCATTTTTCATTGAAACTTGTAGAAGAATCACTTCATATTTTATTATATTATATGTATATACCAAGGAATGTATTAAAAATAGAGAAAAACAACAAATTAATTAGCACACTGACCAGATTGTGCAAACAGTGGTTGAATTTCAAATGGAGAGACAAACTAAGACTATGTAAAACAGCTCTGAAGATAAAATTAAAATATTTTAAAAATGGAAATTTTTGTCTTTGTAAAGCATCAGAATCAGTATTAATTTTTGAGTTTTACTTGTTTTCCAAAGAAGTAAAGAATGTGCATTTTAAACTATAAAAATATTTAAAGTAAAACTCTCTAAATTAAGGTGGGAATTTTATAATCAAACTATATTATTTTCGTTTTCCTGTTTCATTGTAGAGATACTACATTTACTCATCATGTATTTTAAATTTTTAAAGCAGAAGAGTTGAAGTTCAGTCTTTGACTTGTCCTTTAAGCAGTAGAGTGATTAAAAACCTATTCCCGTAAATCAAGTATAAATGCATATCTCAGAAACCTGGAGGTAAAAGATAAATTAAGTTACAGAGAATGATTTTATTATCTTACCTTCTAAATATGCCCTTTCTTTAACCCAAATTGTACCCCACCCCCATATGGAAAAAAAGATTGCAGCAAAGGCTTTAATTATCCATATTCCACTGATGACTTAGCTAATTTAAAAGTTATTTTTAGGAAGGCAAAAAAAGAGCAAGTTTTAAATCCTCTCACAGTCTGTGTACCATATGCATCTTTTTTGGTTTTACACAGATTGCTAAATCGTAAGTCCTGGGCTTTCCCTCTGCAGGCTCAACCAGCTGCTGCATTAGCTGTTCCTGCATCTTTTTTTCTGTGTTGAGTGCATTTAAGCCCTTATGCAACCTAATACTTTCTGTCATTGGAATAATTTTTTATTTTTATCTGCACTCTGGTTTGCAGTAGGGCTTTCTTTCAATTCCTGCAGTAAAGAAAAGCAAATAATGACGATACACTTCTTTACAGTGACAGGATGTTTATCAGTCACCTTGCACTTTCTTTGATTTTGTACTGTTATATGTCCGGTACATCAATTTTGTGTTCGGTATTTCAGTTTATTCTTCTGAAAGACCTCTGCCTTGAAGACAACCCTAATACCCTATTTTTTCTTTTTTTTATGGGGTTTAATTTATGCAAATGTTATATGATGAATGTAAACACTGTTTATATACACACATGGATAACATTTACAAAAAATTAAGAGATTTTTTTTTCTTTAATTTCAGCAGTTTTAATACAGTCTGAATGCTTTTCTTTTCCCATGGGAAATAATTTGTATACAGCAAATAATATGCAAAACCAGTGTGTAATGGACAAAATCAAAATAGTTATGATTGTAATTTCCAAAGCCTATTTCAAGTTACACTTGAATATATATGTAATTTGTATACATTTCAACTATTCTTTAAACTGTATTCTCCCAAATATCCATCTATTAATGTCAAACTTTTCTTTAAAAAAACCCCTGATCATTATGTTGACAGATTCTTAAGGGTGTCAATGAGTCTGTTTTCATATATTATTATATACATAAAGTAGTGCATTTCTTGCATAGGTGGTACTTTATTCAATTGCAAATGTCACTTGAATATAGCCTTAGCGTCCTTCTTCTGTATCTTGCACTGACTGCCACTGTCCTCCATATTGCCTACATTCTTTCATCTACTTAAGGTATCTTGCTTTCTGAACAGTATTTTATTGGGAAGTTGCAAAATAGGCCCTCATATACATTAACTGTTCTTAGTTTATAATTTGTAGTTGATTTTGTGGTTCCTTGAGTTTTTCTTGGTATATGCAAGGAGATTTTTTTTTTATGCAACCTCGCTTTTCAGTTTTGGAGATCATCCTTTGATTTTGTCTCATTGTAATTTTGTTCCTTACAGATTTTGTTGCCTCCACACTTGTTGCCTAGAACTTCATCTCAGGTTTTCCATTCAGTTCTTCATAGTCTCTTACACATTACATAGTAATATTTCAACTTGAATTTTTCTTTCATCTTCATTCACAATGATTAGATTTCTAACGTTCAGCTGCTGGTTTTGCAGGTATCCTTAAAGTATTGTGGTACAAGTTAACAAAGCACATTATTTACTCATGCTGGCCAATCTTTTACTACTCCTGTATATACTTGGTCATCCTTAAACCAAGGCTGTCAGGTGTCTGGATCTACTTCAGCATGTCTTGCTTACGCTTAGGATGTGAAGATGCCATTTATTTGGATTCTTAAAAAGCTGTTGGACTCAACCTTGACACTTGTGATGAAACCAGAGCTTTTCCTGTGTCCACGGCAATAAAGTCGTATCATTAGGAAGTCTGTGGTCACCATTCTTCTTAGCTATTTCTTGGCAGAAGTGGACAGTTAGTTTGATTCTAAAGTAAGTATTCACTTGAAAGATTTTGACAGGTGAAGATTTCATCTGCATGCCTGAGAGCAGTATTCAAGACTTGTTTCTTTCCCTTCTCTCTTTATTTTGCTTCACAACTGTGGTGTGAAAATGGCTGAACAGACACCATTTTTGAGCATGGGACTTTCACAAGTACTTTAGGAAATCTGCAATCTTTGCTGGAGGCTAGATGCATAACGTTGCACACATTGGAGCAAGTAGTAGCATTGGAAACACTAGAGCAAAGCACCTGGCTTTTGAAAGTACTGATGCAATCACTATGATTTTAAGCTGTAAGGAAACCTGAGACAGAGGTAGATCTCAGACATTTTATTCCTTTTTATGGACTTGTGCATGTGGGACTTGCACTTCCCACATTGCTGCTGGGAAGAGTGGTGTTTCTTCCTGATAATCTGGTTATTTGGGAGTTGATGAAAGAAAGCTAAAGGAGTGGGATTAATGGAGACTGTAGCAGAAAAAACAAGAGCAATTACAGCTATCCTGGGTAAGACATTAGTGCTGCACCTCTCAAACTGAGAATGTTTTATTTTGTTCTAGGGTAGTGTGCTGCTATAACCATATTCTCCAAGTCATAGACCTGATAATGAAAAAGTTGTAGTTCTGCCCTCTACAATTAAAAAGAAAAGTACTGTGGAGAAAAAAAACACAAAACATTTGGTTTTGATCATATTCTCCTGTCTAAAGCTGCACTTAAAATTAAATGCCTATGAATGCATGGGGGAAGGAGGCCTTCAGTCATGTTTTTTTCCTTCTGTCTTTGGGGAGGTGACAGCACAGTGGAAGGAAGAAATTTTAGTCTGTATGAGAAGCACGTGCTGAATGTGTACCTGATTTTTGTTTCATAAGGGAAAAAGATGGCGAGCCAAGAGCAATGTATCATGAATCATACTGAATCTGTTGGCTGCCAGTTAGACAAGTGATATAGAATTGTACGACCTGATTTATAAAGTGGTACCAACTCATTCACGTGTGTAAAATTATCTCACTGCTGCTTCTTTTCTTCCTTTTAGTACATTTTTCCAACTTCTGTGTTCAAAAAAAAAAGATGTTTTTCATTCAGGGAATACTTAACACAGCCACTGATTTTTTATTTTTAGTTTTTTTGGCCAGTTCTCAGACTATATTTTGACCTTGATACTTGGATCCAGCATTCACCAGTGGAAACTGCTTGCTGTGCTGTTTGGTTAAGCTGATTATCACTTAATTGTGAGGCAAAACTGACTCTTGGCAAAGTTTTAATTAATGTTTGAATATAAGTCTACTTTAGGTTGTTTGGGGAAAAAATGATAGTCAAATTAGAGAGGGTTTTTCCTATCAAAAAATTACATTTTAATTTAATGAAGATTAAAAATATCATTCAATGAAACTATTTTCTAACAAAATGTCTTACATACAGTGAAAAAAATCTTATATACATCCTGACAAACTTATTTATACCAAGAAAGGAGAAAAATGTAGACAGTTATATGAAGTAATTATATGAAGAATGAAGTAATTATATGAAGAATTGAGTGGTCAGTCAGAAGGTTTCAACATGCAGATATGATCTATTACATTCAAAATCTTGTTATGGACAAAGAGAATACACTTTATATACTGAGCTAAGCATTTATGGTTCATCTAATTAGTTTTGACTGCCTAATAATATGAAGTCCATATTATCTAATTATTAAATTTTGTTAGTAATATGGTTAAAATCTTATGCATAAACCTCCTACTAATTCCCCCTGTTATTTGTTGTTATGCTCCCCCTTCAAGGTCTTCTCGAGGTCTTAAAATTTACTCTTCAGTGTTCCTCAGAACGGGAGAAAGTATTTTAGCAGTAAATAACATTTGGGGTTCTCCACCTCATCTTCAATTCTGAAGTCTGCTTGAGTCTACTTTTTTGTGTTTTCTTAAAGGTGTATACTTGCTGTTCCTTACTGCTTCCCAGGCAAAGTTTGGGAGCCGCAGGCTGCCCTCTCCCAGCCCCATTACCCCAGAGGGGCTGTTTGTCCTGCAGTGACCAGGTAGGGCTGCCAGGCCCTGCCCCTGGGCACTGCCTGAGTGAAGCCAGCGTAGGGAGGCCACAGTCACATGGCCACCAGGCAAGTGCTGCCGTGGCTAAAACCAACTTCCACCAATGCAGGACCAGACACATCCTGGGACTCAGTGCTGTCTGCTGCCCTCCAAGCCTCTAGCCCTGGGTTAGTGTTGGCAAAAAAAAACATTTACTGGACTGGAGAAGACAGCATCCCAAATATTTGCCTTGCAATTGTTACTGACTCACAAAGAGATGTTACAGTAACCTATGAGTAAGAGCTGATCTCAGCATGTGTTTGCAGTGTTGAATCTATAATATTTACCATTGCTGGCACACAGAAGATTGTGTAATGCAGTTTTGGTCAGACAGCTACCTAAAATATTTATCAGTGTGAGAATGTGGTCCTTTGTGTTCAGAACAAATGGTTTGATGTTTTTAAATTATTTAAAAACTTTACATGAGTGACTCAGAAATCTCGTAAGTTGTCTGACACTGGTTTGTGATGCTTAACTCACATTGCTTAGAAATCAATAATAGAAATGAAGAGCAATTGCTTAAAGAAATGACTTTAGAGGTCAAAATCCAGATAATAAAGAAGAAGGAAAGCAGCCTCTTTTTATTATATTCACCTGGACTCATTTAAAACTTGCAGATATTCATGCATATGTTTTATTAAATGAAAGCAATACATCTCTAAACCCCATAATTTTTAACACATAGAATTTTGAAACTGACTGGGGCAATGATGGACTTTATTGATTTTTTTTTAACTGCTTTAAACATCTGGTAAACTGAAATCAGTAACCCTTGCTGTGAATGTGCATTTATTACAGCCAAACTTTGAAAGCTTGATTTCTGGTGATTACTGCTACAAAGTTTGTTCTGCACAAATAAATTTATTTTTTACTCTATTACATCACATAGTAAAGTTTAATAGCTGTTTTCAAGTTCTTTTCACTGTACTATAAACAATTTAGGAAACTCCAGTCAACATACTCTCACATTCTGAGGCTTCACTGAAAGCATGGGACAAAGATTTGTTCACTGAATGACACCAAGCAGATAGAATTGCTAGTATGACTTTTAGTAACACATTTTCCTCTTACCTCTGCAGACTATGGTACTATTAAGAAAGTACTTGCCCCAATGAACCAGACTTCCAGCAGCTGCCTGCTTGAGGAAATTGAACTCCTACCAAAAAGTCAACGAGAGCCCATCAGAAGCCTTCAGATCCTGCACAGCCAGAGTGTCCTTTTTGTGGGCCTTCAGGAACATGTGATTAAGGTCCCTCTGAAGAGATGCCCCTTTTACAAAACATACAGGTATGAAGAATTAACTAATTTGATTTGATTGGTGAAAAATGCTTGGGGGAGAGTGGTGCAAGAAAAATGGGAAGGAAAAATGCAACTAGGAATGCACATAAATTACCTCTCTGAATAGTTACTTTCCATGTACACTACTTACAGAATTGTCTCTGACTTCTTGTGCTAACTTGTTAGGACTAGATGAGACTCACAAGGAATTTATACTGATATTTAAGTGTCATACAGATTCTGAATTGTGAAATGAAACAGTAAGAAATGGTTTATATAGAACAAGTATCTGATAACGTGCTTCCCTGTTTTCTTGAACATAACATGATTATGCCACTCTGGTTGTACAAGACATTAAACATGTTTTCTTAAGCATATGTGTTTATTTCAAGAAGGGAGATTGGGCTGTTATCCTGTGTTTTCTTAGGGACTCTGTAAACACAGGGAGCTCAATAACACGGATGTCCCATATTTACACCAAGTCTGCTCTCCACTTGAAATATTTCACGTCTGGAACCTTATTATGTTATTAATGAGATGTGAACTCCAAAATGCAGAGGTGAGACTTCCAGAGCACCTGCTTAACTGGCGCCTGTGTGGAGGTCCCACAGGGCCCCTGGTAGCTGTGGTTCTGTCAGGACAATTCTCAAGGGACATCAGTGCAGCCTTGGCTGCAGGGCCCAAATGTGCTTCTGCCCTCACAGGGTGGGACTGCTGTCTCAAATTGAAAACCGCATACATAGCTGCAGGCTAGGCATTCCTTTCCCTTCTTCAGTAGTGGGCTCTAACTGACTGATTTTAAGCATGTTTAAAAAAAAGTGGTACTGTTCCAAATTTACTGAGTAGAACAGTAGTTAAATGACTCATCTGAACTGATAATTTATTCCTCTGCCCAGAGGTATATGTAGTCTCATCTTCCACTGCAATGACTTACTTAAAAGGAGATGCAATTATTACTTGTGGGGATTTTCAATCATATCTTATGTAGTTATATCATTTTACTTGGAATAATTAAATATTCATTGCACCAAAAGGGTTACTGTCCACACTTTCTTCCTGGTTACAGAGTTCACCAGCAATTCTAGCTCTTTTTTTGAGAAAAGAGAGGATTTACAGCAGTGATCTAGATGAAATAAGGCATCTTCTCATCATCTATCATTAGATGCTCGGATCATTTGGAAAATGCATAATTTATCACTCCTCTATCACTTACTTTTGGCTTGACTAGTTTTTTCCTGACTTATGCTGGACTTCAAGCATACTTTGCTCTCTACATGTGGAGAGAGTATAGGTACCTTACTTGGGACTATAAATTTCACTAGGTAATGAAACACCTGAAATTAAGTCGTTGCATTGCCAGTTGCTTTAATACTCACATTCTTGTTATATGTTGCCAACTATTAATTCTATATTATAGCAATGGTTAAATAGAGTAATGAGTAAACACTACCTAAGGAAAATGCCTTAGGGCATTGTGGTTCTTTTTTTAGATTATTTTAATTTTATCTATTCACATTTATCATACTAAGGGCTGTATAACTGTGCCAAGGCTATATTCTGAACTTCCATCAATAATAACGAGAGTGTCTTCCCCAGATCAAGGGCATGTGTAGTCTGTAGTATCTACTTCACATAATCTTTGAGAAATAGAGCATGCTTGTGTATAAATAACAGTCTTAAAAAAGCCAAAAGGCTGAAAATGTACTAGCTCGTCTGTCTTGACTTTTTCTGTCAATGGCAGTGTGTGCACCATCTAATCTTTTCTAATATTTTGTTTAGGTTTATTACAAGGTTTTCAGACAATATAACTTTAGTCCCTCTGTTAAGCAGACTGTTCCACAAGCTAATATCTCAATGTCAAGATTATTTTCTTGAGATTGCCTATTTTTTAATTATTCCTTGTTTGTTCTTCACATACCAGCTTCTAAAGCATGTGTTCATTGCTTTTATTTGTAGTTTATTATGTCTCCTTAATTATCAACCTGATATGCTCTACATATTTAGCTAATTTCTATTTCCTTGTAAATCTGTTCCTCCAGCACTTTCTTGTGATGGAGCACACTGTGACACAGCATAGCCTCTGACAGATATTCCCGCTGATTCAGGACAGTCCTCTTCTACCAGTTCAAGGCTCTGCTCCCACGAGCACTGTTATCAAAGGCCCTTGAATATATTGGTTTACATTTGGAGACTGAATTTGTTTTGTGTGTGTGTGTTCTAGGTGTAGTTCAGTGAATTTTTTTGCAGTGACATCTGACAATACCACGGGCAGAGCCTGCTGTCACACCTGTAGTTTGGGTTGCTCAACACTCTCCATTATGACATGATTTTTTTGATGTTTATGGGTTACCTATTTTAGTTATTTGGATTGACAGTTTTCTTGGAGGACCCCCTCGGACTTCTTCCAATGGCTGAATAATTTTGAACATCCTGTCATAATCCTGCTGTTTTCAGGAATCAGCTGAGGAAAATAGTTTGGCCCATGTGAATTCTTACAAACAGTTCTCCAGAAAAACGGAGCAGTTCCCTTAGTTCAGCTCTCCTTGGGGAAAATCCTTAAGATTTGGCCAGGAGGTTATGACTTGCGTATTGCCACTCACACATGTTTATCAAACTTTTACAGAAAAACGTCGACATTATTCACTGGTGCTATTATTTTCACGAAAGATTCTCCAGCTCTCTGTACTTCTTTAGAAGTAGTAGGCCAAGCACAACTGACTTTTGTATGCCCACTAATTAACTATAATGCAAGATAAAATAGAATATTTATCACAAGAAGGTAGCTATTAAACTCCCCACAGTTGCAGTGTTTGCTATTTACTTTGAAGTCTCTAAGCATTGGCAATAAGGAGTAAGATCTGTAGTGGGGTGGAGGGTGAAGACTCCATCACCTGAAACAAAGAAGCAATCAGCTTTCCTTTCTTGGCAGCTGTAGCCTTCAATAGCAACACCGGATGGCAGTGATTTCTTTGCGGCAAATATGTCAGTGTAACATTTTGTACTGGAATTTTCAGTGCATCATTTTCAAAAGTAGGGGCAATGAAAGGTTGTATCAGTCCAATGTGCTGCAAAACCTTACCAAGCAAGGGTCAAGAATTGGTGTTTCTGATGGAAGAGAAGTTTCACACACGTAAAAGTCTTGAAAACTAATCTTACTATGATGTTATGTCTAAGTAAATAAACAGTGCCATCTGCTAAAAGCTGTACAAATAGTGACTTTCTGGTGTAAAAACCCCCAACTTTTGGGATTTTTTGAGTATTGTTTTTTAATGCTTAAAATGTTATTGGGTCACAAGTTTGTTTTGCTAAGTAATGTTATCACAGCTATTCAGCTGTAACCTTGACTTTTCTCTCTCCATACTCCATCATTTTTATTTTGTCTTCTTTGTTAACCATCAGCTATGCAATCCGTACATATGTAAAATATAATTGTAGCAGCACAGTAATAAGAGGCGTACTGGATTAACTTAAGAGTAGAAAACAATTACTGCAAATTTTGTTCTGCTTTATTTCATTTTTAGAGCTCTGGCAAGATGATTGGATTAAGCATTTCAGCCACTGTTGGATTCCTTTGTTTTTCCTTGGCTGTAGATGTTGATTGCTCAGAAGTACACTCACATTCAGTACAAACCTGTTCTGCTGGGAATAAAACACTGTAGCTATCATTACATAGTAGAATAGTGATTCATATATACTAATATTATACAAGTTAACAACCAGTAATGTGGTCTAAACTATTACTAGGTGCTAATGTGTCCAGAAAAGCTTGCCAACACATGGATTTGTAATTGCTGTTTTGAAGTAATCATTCCAGAATAGTTATTTTTGGATATCCAGGTGGATTTCTTTATTTCAAAATATGCAAGCCTCATTCCAGTTTAAATCAGCCAAACACACTGCTGCATTAGAATGCTGGAAACACTTGAGACCTAATCTGAATTAGTGACTCCAGTGTAATATTCCGGAATCAGAATCTTCATAAATTTCCCAAACTAGGATAAACCATAATCCTGACTGCAAGACTAGATTAGAAGCACATTTTTAAAATGTGAATTCTTTTTTTAGGTATTAGATACACTGCAAAATTATCTTCAGTTGGTGTGAACTTATAAGAACACTGGTAAAGTCAGCAAAACTATGGAAAAAGCACAGTTGAAAACCTTCCTCACTCAAAAGAAGTACAATACTGGTTCCATACTGGGGAGAGGAATCAATTAAAGCTCTACAGATCTGAGGTTGACCTGTATTTCTTTCTTCCTCTGTGAAGCCCAAAGTGATTGCAGAAAGTGTTTCTGTCTATCTGGCCTACAAAATGCATCACAGACAAACTGTGCATTTACATTTTGCTGCACCTGAAATATTTAGTTGCAAACTCTTTACAGTGTGCAATCTATGCATGTATATATTGTATTGTAAGCACACATTTTTGGCAAACAAGAAGGAATTTTGATAAAAAGGTAGAATTTTACAGCCTGCTCCCAATGTATTTATTGCAGTACCCTATGAGGACAAAGTGTAGGTTTTAGTTTGCAAAGTTGTGAGAAAACCAGATGGACTTTACTACATATTTGCAATTCAGATTTTATTAGTACAATACTATTTTAAATAAAGAAGTGAGCTAAGAAATAAAAATTCAAATCAGACATGTGGTTTTCATTTGGCATGATATAATTCATTTCTTTGCTTTAAAAAATAACAAAAGTTTGGAGAATTTTAAGTTCTGTGTAGTTACTGTTAAGTTTTTCTTGGAAATCACCTGACGTGTTTAAAACAACCCACTTTCCAAGAGGTCATTTCACTAATCATTTGATACTTGGCAAATGTATTCACTGGAAGCAGAAGTTAAAGGAACTGAACGGTTTTAAAACAAATGAACAAACAAGCAAAGGCAAAACTTGAAGACTTTTTGTTTTAAAATAATTTAACATATCAGATACTGGACTGCCATGCAGTCAGGCTGGCACTTCTCAGCTTACAATGCACTGTGTTATACCGTAGTTGTTTTCTTATTATAATTGTTTGCAGTTCTCTTAATAATCTGTAATCTTTTTGAGGACATTTTCATTTATTTAATGTTTTACAGAAAATTAACATCTGAGTTTGAGGCCTACTATTGACCTGAAGGTATGAAAAAGAGAAAGAGTATTCTTGGTGCAGTAGTGTGAACTGTGGACAGGATTCCAGGACAGTTTTGGTGTTCCAGTTCTAGGTGCCCAGACTAAGTGCCTTTGAAAGCCCTCTGCTCCTCATAATACATTGTCAGTCCAGCGGAGGTATCTACAGTTACTTCTGGATTTAGACATAATGGTACCCTCAAAATGTTGAGATACTTGCTATCTGGTTAGTACTTTTAAGGACTCAAGGCATGCATCTTAAATGGGCCTGCTATCTTTATAATTGACTCATATTCTAGCACAAAGTTAACCTCAACATTTAAGTTCAAAAGAACCTAGGTTACAAGCGGACTGAAAGGACATGGAAGTTGTGTGCCCTGTTAACCTTCATATCCCCTAAAGATGTGCAGGTCTTCTAAAGATACGGAAATGCCATATGGAAGCAAACATGTCCAGCCTGGCCAATCACTGGTCTTACTGTTCTGATGTAGGAACACATCAACTTGTGGGAAAATCCCCAAATCTGTTCGGTTTGGGTTGCCTTGCTATGTAGGTGGCTCAGGTTTTCAGAGCCTATTTGCCAACCACAGATTTGCAGACTCTAGTTTCAGCCCATCAAAAGCACTCTGAAAATTCTAGCTTCACCTGGTGGTCCCAGCATTTCAAGGCTCCTACCTCCTAATCAGAGGGCTGGAAGCTCTGTCTTGGCTGATTGACGTGTATGGGGACCTCAGATATTATTTCTTTAAAATGAATGTCAAGCCTACCTTCTCTTTTAGAGAGTGTGCTCTGAAAGTTGTCTTTCAGATTTGTTTTAAGTAGAGGCACTTGGAAGCATCTGCCTTCAGAGAACTGTGTGTTATAAACAATTCTACTAAAAATATTATACATAAATTGCTGATTCTGCTTTTGAAGGGAGGAGTTTGTACACTTAAGGATAGTATTTGGCAGTGCATGCTGCAAGATCGAACTGTACCTAGATGGATTTTGAATGCCTTCCAGAAATTCAAGTAGGAGGAAGCAATAGTAGTCCACACAGAGTGGCTGAGATTATTAAAACATTTGATTTTTATTAATTGTACAGGCAAGGGTTAAGCAGGATTTTGAATATTTGACATGCATCTTAGTTTAAGCTCCTAGGACTTTATAAATTGTATACCTACCGTTTATGTTCTTCTGCAACATTCATCTGTATCTTTAGATCCCTATTCTTCATTGCACTTTCATGTGTATACACACACACACACACACACACATATATCTATGTCTTTACAAAACCAGTAGTAATGAAAACACTGATAAATACCTGTGTACAGAAGTCTGGTACCAGATTCATGTATTTGTTCAGAAGTAGGTAGCATAGTGCTCAACATGAGACCGTGGAACATAAGACAGGCTTTTATCTACAGTTGTCTGTTTCAATTTCCAGTGAGCAGTCAGACTTCTGTGCAATAAGATGGTGACCCCTGTTCAGTTTCTGGTATACAAAGTGTCCAGATCAGAGTTGACAGTGATTGGAACTAGGTAGGCATGGCTATCTCAAGATAAATGATTTGAAGGGGTCAGGACACTCAAATATCCTCTGCTCTTCAAAATGCTGTGTATAAAACAAGACAGAAAAATGTTTCATTGGACATTATCAGAAGATACACCTCTTATGTTTATGACACTTTCTCTGAATAAAATGTTGCAACTCAAGGGAATAGCTGATTAGCACTTACAATGTATATTGATATAGGAATATATTGTTCCCTTGAAAGGAGATTTTAAAATCTCTTTGAAATCAATGGTATCAGGATATAGCTTTTAATCTTATGAGGTTTTTTTGTTCTTTGGAACACACATAAAGAATTATTTTTAGTCTAAAACTGTATGGTTTTTATATATATTTTGCTCTGAATGGTGTTCATTTCTGCCTCATTTTCTGTCTGAATAAATAATCTCAAATGTAACTGAAGTAGAGCAGTTTTGCTAGACTGCTTGAAGATAGTTCTAAATTAGCTGAGGAAGATGACCTGCCATTGCTGGCTTGCTTTAGAGTGAGGTGACTTACGGTTCTGTTACTAGTCAGTCAAAATACATTGTTTAAATGTTGCATGACTGTCAGTAGGTATACCAAACCATCACAGCCAAATGAATGTCTTGCAGGAGAGACACTCAACTACCTATCATTTACATTTGGTAAAAAATGTGAAATGACAACATAGAGGAAAATTAGAAACAATCAGTAGAACCCAAAAGCTGTTGAATGTTTTTGTAGAGAGTGCTGACTTGCCAGAGTAAGTGGCATCGAGAATCTTAGAATGAACCAATTCACTTTTATTTCAGAATTTCCTTCCTGCACAAAATTGCCAGTTTTAGCAGTGCTGGGACAAATCAAGTGAAGTCTTAGAGATATGAACTGGTGCCTACCAGGAGTAGCAGACAAAACATTCATTTTCATTGCTGGTGAAATGGAAGTGTAATGTAGAGTTTCAGAGACAAGATGTCTAATTTATTATCCAGCTCTGCTACTTCCAGTGTCACTAGCTGAAAGGGCCCTGTCAAGAGAAAGACCTAATACTAATTTTAAAATTTATCTAATTTTAAGAGTGGCATCTAAAATGGCTTTAATTTAGATAGAGATTCTGGAGGAGACAGGGATAAAGATGTGTAGTGTTATCTAATTTTTGGCTTTAGTTACTTACATGAATGTGGCAGCCATTTAGTACAATTTCTTTTGTTATTTCATGGATACGCTGAAGCTGTTCCTCTTCTACTCTCTGTTGTGACAGAGATTCCTTAAAAAGGAGTTAAAACAGTATAAAATTTTCATTGATGGAGGACAGAAAGGACACATAATTGTGAGTTAATGATAGTCTCTTTAAATTTAATATTTCAGATAGAAGTTCTGATATTTTCATATTTACAAGCTTTATTGTTTCCTCATTTTCTATCCGTAAACTTAGTTATCTGTTTGTTGGTTTTGCTTCATTGTTTGTTGCTTGGGGTTTGTTTTTTTTTGTTTAATCTAGGCAGAGCAGATCAAAATAATTAGCTGCTGTTATTCACACATTAAATTATCCCTCAAAAAAAAGATACTGGTTTTAAAAGGTGACATAATTAAGCAAATACAGATAAACATTTATCCACATACTACCTTTCTTATTCTTTTCATTTAAAAGAATATACATCTACTTTCCAGAGATATTTGTCATCTAAGCAAGTGATCTAAAAGTAATAAATAAGAAAACTTTCTGAGACATGAGTCAAGGAGGAGAACAGAAAAGGATTAGATCTGCAGAGAAGTACCTGGGAGTCCTGATGGACAATAAGTTAACCATGAGCCAGCAATATGCCCTTGTGGCTAAGGCGACCAG
Organism: Mesitornis unicolor; assembly: GCF_000695765.1. Classification (NCBI taxonomy): domain Eukaryota; kingdom Metazoa; phylum Chordata; class Aves; order Mesitornithiformes; family Mesitornithidae; genus Mesitornis; species Mesitornis unicolor. Next base: position 114,312 of record NW_010187500.1, on the reverse strand, counting down.
TGGCATCCTGAGGTTCATTAAAAAGAGAGTGGTCAGTAGGTTGAAAGAGGTTCTCCTCCCCCTCTACACTGCCCTAGTTGAGACCACATCTGGAATATTGTGTCCAGTTCTGGGCTCCCCAGTTCAAGAAGGACAAGGAGCTACTGGAGAGAGTTCAGTGTAGAACTACTATGATGAAGGGACTGGAGCATCTCCCATATGAGGAAGGGCTGAGAGACCTGGATGTCTTTAGCCTGGGGAGGACTGAGAGGGGATCTTACTAATGCCTGTAAATATCTAAAGGGCAGCTGTCAAGAGGATGGGGCCAGACTCTTTTCAGTGGTGTCCAGTGACAGGACAAGGGACAACAAGGCAGAAGCTGGAACACAGGAAGTTCCATCTGAACATGAGGAAAAACTTCTTTACTTTGAGGGTGACAGAGCATTGGAAGAGGCTACCCAGAGACGTTGTGGAGTCTCCTTCTTTGAACATATTCAAAACTCACCTGGACACGATCCTGTGCAACCTGCTGTAGGTGAACTTGCTTTGACAGGGGAGCTGAACTAGATGACCTCTGGAGGTCCCTTCCAACCCCTACCATTCTGTGATTCTGTGACTGTTTTGCCAAAACCTGAGAACAGGGCAGCTATTTAAGCCAGGTCCTGGCTAATTTCATGAATATATCTGTCATGATGAACTGAAATGTCAGAAAGAGGGTGATGATGTTGAACTATACTTTCATGGTATTGCTTTTCTTTCTGAAGTAATATTTCAAAATTTAAACTTTTTACAAAATGAGACTTGGATATAAGAATGACTGGAACAATCATTTAGAACATTAGGAAAAAAACAACCTAGAGTTTTACATGTGAGAAATACTTCTCAGACAAAATTTCCCATTGTTTTGTTTGAAATAGTTCATGTTTCTAGTATTATTTTATGTATTGTAGTGTAAAGAAAAGAAAATATTGAAGACTGTTAATCCCTCTCATTTTTGGAGGAAGTTCTTCACACTTAGCCTCTTTTCCTTTGCATGAGGTTAGCAGAGTTATTAAATTACTAAAATAACAGTGTTCTTATGCTCAGTGGACCTTCTTAACTAAATTCTGAAAATATTTACCTCATTTTATCTTGCTGCAGTACTCTCCAAACCTGTTCACTTACTGAAATGGCCAAGTTCGGTATCCACAAAGTTATTGAACAATCTTTGTCCCGGCAGTACAAGGACTTCTCAGCATTTTTTTACCTTATTTCTTCCATGAAACTAGGATCTGTTGTGATACCAGAAAGTTATAAGAATGGTCAAAAGAGCCCTAGTTATAGCTTCTAATTGACTTGTCATGAAAGGTGCCAGCCATTTTGATCTGCCTGAGTGGAAAGTAGTGTGGAAGCAAAAGCAAAAGAGGGAATGGGATTTAAAAGCAAAGTGGGAGAAGGATCAGTTTACTCCCAGAAAAGAGGGAGTGTGGTTCTAAGTAAAAGAGTACTGCCTTTTAAAAGATTTCATTTTTTAATAAAAAGTGTCTAAAGCATAACTGCATAAAAAAAATATTAGCACTTAACATAAAGTAATAATGAAGTTGGAAAATTGAGCACTTCTACTTTAAGAAATAACACAGCTGAAATTGCTAATTGTGTATTATGTCAGTCTTTAACTTTTAATTTTTTTTTTAAAAAACATATGCTTTATCAGAGGTACTCTGAAGGAGATCACTGAACATCTTGTCTTGCAAACACTGGAAGGCCAAGACACTTAAAATTTTCCATAGTCTGCATTAATTGTCCTCCTCATTTTCTAGATAGTTAAATGGAAACATGTGGAGGCTGAGTTCCAAAAATTGTAACCACTCACAGCTGCAAAAACCATCATTGGGACCTCTCTTCTGAACACTGAATCCCCTAGACCAAAAGGTTTATCTTAAAACTGGCAGCCTAATTAGGGATTCCTAGGGAGTTTTGGCTATGTCTTTTGCTCTGTGCCCATTTTGTAGATGGGAACTATCGTCCTACATAGTACTGGCAATCCATGTTGCTAAGTCTACTGTAGAAAATAATTCATTGAAATTTATAAGCACTAAGAATCCTCTGTGATGTTATTGTAGAATAGCATACTAGGGAATTAGTAAGTCTGCATTTTGTCTGATGTTAGAGTGGAACTACATAAGAAAGGCCAGAGATAAATAGAAATATGAATAAAACACAGGATTTGTGAGGACAAAGCTAGAGAAAGCTGTCATTTAATAGAGAAAATCACTTCTGGTTTTGTAAAGTGGGTCCTTCAGAGTCTGTTGGAAGCTGGACTACCATCCTCCTCTCTAACCTTTTTTTCTTCTCATGTGCCACTGGAAGAGACTGTCTAGGGCAGCAGGTGAGATGTGAGAGGTGCGATGGCAGCCACCAGCACCCCTTTGAATTTACTTCCAGGGATTCTATAGCAGTGCAGAAAACAAAACAGAACAAAGGGTTTCTACTTATTTTTCAAATAGTAGACATTGTCATCTGATTTCTGACAAAGGTGATAAGTATAATTCCAAGACTGATAGAAAAGACTAGGAGCTCTAAGTCCTGAAATCTTGGAGCAGACAACATGTGCTTTTTATGAATTGCTGTAATTCTCTAGTAATTAAGTAGAATAATCAGTCTTGACAACATACCATACATGCAGCCAGAAATTCAGCTATGTACTTAAAAGAAATCCTGGCTTTCTGCAGGCATTCAAATTCATTTTTCTCCTGTTTTGTCATTTCATATGTGTCATACCACAACAAGAATCAATTTCACTATTTGTTTTAGGCCTATGAAATATGAAGAGATGCCACATAGTTATTTAGAGAACTTTGTCCAGTACAGACAAAGATAAATGTTCACATTTTCTCATTGGTTTTCATTTGCAGTTCGTGCATTGGATCCCAAGACCCTTACTGTGGCTGGGACATGGTGATGAAGAAGTGTACAACTCTGGAAGAAAGTCTGAGCATGAGTCAATGGGAGCAAAGCATTACTGTGTGTCCAGTAAGGCCAAATACACTCATTTATTTTTTAAAACTTTATATTCCATGTGATTTTCATGAAAATAAGCTGGTATAGATTTTTAAGCTCAGAAAACTGTATCTAATGCTTTTTTCCCCAGGCATTCCCATGGGATTTTAACAGGATATTTAGTGTCTTTTCTGTTTGTTATCAAACTACTTACATAATGTGATCAAAATATTTATAGCATTTTCAAAAGGTAGTTGGTTTTTTTTACCTGTAATGTCTTTGTTCCACTTTGAAAACAAGTGTTTACTAAAATTTGAGATATTGACATGGTTTTCTCAGCAGGATTTTTCTCCATTTTGTACTTTGAAAAAATGTAATTGCTAGTGGTATAATCTTTTTTTTTTTAGGATTTTTTTTTCTAATATAAAAGGCTATATAACATCTTTCAAAGACCAAAATTGGAAGGGTGAATTGTGTGAGTTAAGTCTCAGCCGCATAAATGACAGGAGTGATAAATACTAAAAATTTAGTGTTAACATTTACTGTGGCTTAACACTTCTCTTTAAAAATTATTTTGAGCAAATCTAATATATTAAAAATGAACAAAAAAATTTATTTATATCCTTTCTTTTAAATGTGGTTATAGTGGTTTTTTTAATATTGATTCTTTTCCCTTACTCTAAAGAACTCAAAAAGAGGGTTAAGATGGATCTTTCTTGTGCTACTAAGCTCTTTCCTTTGGAGACCCATACTACTTTGTCTTTGCCTTCTGCCCATGAACAGGAAGTTTTCCAACTCAATTCTGTTTTCATCGCTAATAAGGACTTCTTGACCTTGTCCCCACTCACCACTGGAGCACATGCATCTATGAATTTTTGCTCATAAAAAATCCATCTTCTATTCTCCATTGGTTAAAAAACTCCTTTTAACATCTTACTGACACTGCTCTGATTCCTGTCTTTTAATCTGGGCTTTGTTTAGTGAATTAGAGAAGTGCAAAATTAGTATAAAGTTCTTAGAACTTTCACTTGTGATCTCTATGTGTGTTGCAGCAGCCTTGTAGATACAAATCACTGCACTGATTCTGAAGTCCTTGAGAACTAGCTTGTGTTCTCACTGTCCATGTTTGACATTAAATAGTAATTTTTTAAACAGTATCTTGTCCTGTCCTTTGCATCCATGCTCTTACATAGTGGCCTAAAAAAAAGGGGTTGCAGTGGATTAATCTGCATTAGCATTTTAGCTCAAATCAGCAGCAGCTTTGGGGCAAATACTCAGATTTTTCGCATCTAGCATTCCTTGTTTCACATCACAAAGCAGTCTTGAAATACTCAAGCCACATTACTTTCAGATGAAATGAAACAAAAAAAAAGTATGCTCCAACTACTACTAGGCATTTGATCCATGGCAGAGCGAGTCCAAAGTAAAGCCCACAAAATACGTATGGTGTATGTGTCAAGACTTCAACACCAACTGTTTTATTTTCCAGATTTCCAGTTTATGTACGTAACACTTGCTAATATAGACACAGCTATTGTCTGACAGCAAGTCTGGATTCAGTCACTGGTGCAGTCCTTGCCTCCCTGATTGGCAAGTAACTAGATGCTCTGTACAGTATATTGATTTCCAAGTACATGGAGTATATCATATCTCCCTGTGGTAATCCCACAGGCTAAATGTGGTTGTGTGGAGGGGTTGCTGGTGGCCTAGTTGGGTTGCTGTTTTAGCAAGGATTACTGGAATGGGTTGGTTGGTTGATATTTTCATGAGCAGTCTGCCTACTGCTTAGTCTTTGAATTCTGGCATTAGCCCTTATTTTAGTTCTTAGATACAAAACATGAGGCCAAAAGGGGGTGAAGGGTGTAGGGGAAGGAATGATTTAGGAAGCAGAATTCAATTCTATTCCATTTAACTGAAAAAACAGTTATTTAGTATCTATTATATGGCAGTTACGCAAGATCTGACAATCTACTTAAAGCAGGGAAGTGCCAAAGGATTGCTCAGAAATTCATCCACAGCTGTGAGACTTACCCTGCGTATCAGAGATGAAAAGATTGAGCAAGCCTCCCAAGGAATTTTGGAGTTGAGCAGATTGGGATTGCATAATATAATGAAAATTTTAGAATTAACTCTCTCAGTTGAAAAGCATGGTTTTACCACTTAATGTCTTAAACCCCTGAACTCTAAGTAACACATTATTGAACAAATTTGATAACTTCATAGAAAATTTCATTTAAAATAACACTGTAGTCTGACAAACTGCAACCAATTACAATTTTGTTTAGTGAGGCTTTCAAATATTTGGTTTTATAGCATTTTTATGTGCTATATTCACAGGATATACAAGCCAAGATGTAATGAATTTCATTTTGTAGGCAACTGAGCTATGTGCATCATTGACATCTGCTATATACACTTAAGATAATGTTGCAGGCAGAACATGAGCATCTGAAACCTTCTTCCCTTCTTCTTTTGGTTCCAATTGGTTCCAATATCTTTGTTGCCAGTAAGACTGCACTGATATTTTTAACACTATAGACTATTTGTCAGATTAATGCATGACCAGTTCCTTCTAAATTCAGATCAGAGAGAGAGGCCTGCTTATAGAGAGGCCAGTTTGGTTCAAAATTAAAATTGTGACCAGTTGCACTAGAGAAATTATTTCCTAGGTAATTATTCTTATACTTGAATATTTATTGGCATTTCATGCTAGAGCAGGGAGGGGGGGTTGTAGAGGTAAATGAGCATTTGTGTTACCTCCTTTCTGAACTCTGAAGATAATTTTGAAGATATTTTGGTTATCTTGCTTTGATTTAAATCTCAAGTTGTTTTTTTAAGTTATTGTTTCAGTTGGCATAAGCACATCAATTGTGCATGAATATAGATAGTAATTAGTGCCATGGCACATGTATCTACCTTGAATTTCTTAATATTTTAATTTTTTTAATTTCTTATTTTTAATAGTAATGAAGGTTCATTGTTTTGCCAAAATAATTGCTAGTGGGACCACTTGCAGTCCATCACTTAAAAATAGCCTGTCTGACATTATCAATGAGTTTTTACAAGGAAAGTAAAAATAATTTTTAAAAAACTTGTGCATTTGGTTTTTTTGTTTTTACAGAAGTATGCAACATGAAATGACTTTATTTTTACAGCTGTAGCAAACACTCCA
>NW_010187500.1:70607-108151 GCF_000695765.1 Mesitornis unicolor | reverse complement strand
GAAAGAGTACAGTATGTGATCTTACCTGAATTCATTAGCAGCTTCAGGAAATACTCCAGAGCTATGGAATTTTACACAAAGTAATCTCAACCCAAAATGGTCATGACAGATTTAAGGGTTAGGTCACTGAAGATGTGACCTTGACTCAGAGTGCAGAGGCACAAACCAGGAAGATAAGGTGGGAGCAGAGAAGCTCAAGACAAAGGTGATTGGAAGACATTAGTAAGGAAGAAGGGACAGGGTGACAAAACCAGGGTGACAGAGAGAAAGCAAAGTGTAGCCTTGCCAGGAAAGGGCAGACATGTTAGAATGGTAGAAAGGTTTGGGTTAGAAGGGACCTTAAAGATCATCTAGTCCATGTTGTCTGATTGATTGTGATTTCCCCTTTGAGGCATGTCAGGTGGTGATAAGCTAATGCGCACAGGTTCTTGTGAGGGGTAAAAAGGCCCCTCATCAGTACATTTTGCTTTTCTGTAGTTCTGTGATGAAATTGTTTGATATCACTTGTGAAAGAGAAGTATTCATAGCAAGACAGAGCAGGTGAGTCATGGCAAACAGCAGAGATTGCAGTGGGATGATCTTTACAGGAGTAAGGGGAAAGAATCAAGAAAAAGAAACCTGCCATCAGTATGTGCTTCTGAGGTCAAGCTTTTAGCTAAGTTTGACAAATACTTTCACTGCCATTTGATATAAATTATTGCAACCATAGACAACTGTAGCCTTAGTTTATAATTGCAGGTGCAACAATAAAGATGTTTTGTTGTAGCATAGAAATAGAAAGTAGTATTTTCACATCTCTGACAGTAATTGAATTGGAGACATATCATTACTAGTTTATGAACTATGTCTTTGTTAGACCAGCAGTGTAAAAGAGAATGGGTTTACTTGTCATTTTTAACAAGAAGCAAATATTTCCTGTTGTCTTAAGAAAAACAACAGTACACTCTGTATGAGCAAAGGTTGATAAATTATTTTCAATAAACAGCTGTCAGCAGAATTTTGGAAATATGAATTATGGTTATGTCAGTTGTGACTGGCAGAATATACACATAGCTGTTCTGTGGAAAAGCTATCGTTAAAAAAATAAATAAAAATTGGTGAAAAATAAATAATGAGAAATGTAATTAATATTAATGTTATGGAACCTTTACCACAGTGGAAGGAATCAGCCAGCACCCAGTGTGGCAGTGGAAACATGTCCTGTGCTGTAATTAAATCTCTTGTATCTTCAAATTATTAATGAAATGTATGCTTCACTCACCACTGCTATAATGAAACAATACTAAAAATAGCAAGGGGAGACACCATTTCAGATAATTCATTACAATCTACAACTGTAGTTCCTATTTCAACATGTAAGCAACTGTTAAAGTGTTACATTCTTACGAATTTGATAAAATATGCATGGCCACATTTTAATCTAAGAGTAACTTTAACGCTATTTAGACTACACTAGTTAGTAGCGTTGTTATGACTGAAAGTTAAAATGTGACAATAAAAAGGCAAGTCCTTTACCATTTACGTGAAAAAGTGGCCATAATTTCCATTTATGATCACAGATCTGTCAAAATTAACACCTTCCTGAAAGATATAATATGAAAGCCTGTCTTTGTTAAGAGAATTGAATTCCCCATGTCCAGTCACATTTTCTTTAGAAGTTCCCATAACCATGGCCACTGCTGCAATTTCTATTAGAACATTTTGTTTCAGCTGGATGGTAAAGATTTCTTATTAACATGTGTTATGGCTGCATGATGGAAACATTCCAGTCAAGTTGAGAATGGTCTGACCCTTCCAATGCAGAAACAGGTGTCGAGAATTGACTTCAGCTGGAGCAAACTGTCTCATCACGTGGGGTTAGTGCTGCTTTTTGAACACGTTTTTAGGATTTATACTTGTAATTGCATCTAATGTTTATTTGAAACCACATTTCATGTTTATGAAATGGTGCTGTATGATATGTGCTTCAAAAAACTGTTGTCAAAAAAAAGACACTCATGGAGATTTGAGGTTGTTTCATCCAGTTTTGTTTACCCTGGACTATTATTTCCACAAGCATTCTTGCACGTGTTGTTTTACAGTCAGTATCCAGGTTCCTAATCACAGGTAAATTTTTGGAAATAAGAAGAGTGTCATTAGAAGATAATCAAGAAAGTGAAACTATAGATTTTACTCAATCACCGTAAGCAAGCATGGTTGCAAAGGGTGACAGTTAGTTGTGATTAATGTTATTGCTATAGTGGTGGCATCCAGTGGCCCAGATTGGTTGGAGGTTGTGGGAATCATGCAGCTACAGAAATTTTAAGGGGAGCTTGGTGTGTGGAAGATCTACCTCTTCAGTGGATACTTTTGTTGTTGGTGGCTGAAGGCTGTACCTCCATGTACTACAGCCTTAAGAGGTTGTATGAAGGAGCTGTCAGGCCTCAGGTAAGCCCTTCTGTTGTGCTCATTTCTAGATGAGGAATCTGACAGTGGATGGGCATTTTGGAACATGGTCTCAGTGGAAACCTTGCACCCACACCGACGGTGCCAGTGTTGGCTCCTGCCTCTGCAGGACACGTGTGTGTGACAGTCCTGCTCCCCAGTGCGGAGGTTGGCTGTGTGAAGGACCAACCATGGAGATTGCCAACTGTTCCAGGTACACAAAACAATTTCTAGTCCTATCGTTTATAAAAGTTTTAAACTTAATCAGAATAGAACCTACCCTTTGAAAGCTCATCTGCAATCCACTGGTCCTGTTTTGTGCATAAAACAGCTCATAGCATTTGCCACAGCAAATGAGACATTAGAAAGTATCTCTCAGGTTTTGTGGGAGAGAGAATCAACCAGATGGCAAATAGTGATTTCAAATGCTGTGTAACAAAGTAACATTATCCTCAGCTAATTTCAACAAAACCTCAGAGATAAAATATTCAATGTTTGGTTGTATCCAAAGTATGATACTTCTCAGTTCTGTAAGTCATAAAGCTTTTTTTCTGGAAGTCAGATCTGTTTACTTTTTTGGAGGTCTCACATCACCATTGTATTCCCCCATTCTGCCCTGGGAAAAATGTTTTCATTGTATCTTCTGGTTGCATCATGACATCTAGATCTATTGTCAGTCTCTGTGCCACTCTAGACATTCTTTGGTCTTCCTCAGGCGTGTAACTGCTCTCAGAAAAAACAGTGAGAGATCATTTCAGAGGCTCAGAACACCGCATATTCTGAACTCCATCAGGAGTTCATGTTTAAAACATTATACATAGTATAATTGCAAGATGAAACTTACATACTAGTGCATTCTGATTATTTTCAGTGATTCTTTCTGCTTTTTGTCTCTGCTTATTTTGGTTTTTTTAAAACATCTGAAGCACATCATGATAGTGAATAAAACTGATTTTCCTTCTGCACAAAATAACTGAGCTCTGTAAGTGGAAATAGTCAATTTTAGGGAAATTATTAAAAACATAACAATATAGTATATAACATCAGATCAGGAGAATGGCAGGAAAGATATGCATGCTCTGAGCTACTGAACAATCGAACAGTTATTGGCTGTCAGGTTTAGAAGGGAACTTGGAACATGATTGATTCACGTACTGCAATTGGCAGCATGACACTTCTATTTTAACATCTTACTTCTGTTAACACCGCTATATAGTAATTGATTCCCAGAATTCATGGATATCCAGATATTTTGTTAATTTTACCACTTGGTTCAGACACTGCATTGACAGAGATCTTATGTTTTTGTCTGTGTTACCAGTAATACCTGATTTTTTTTTTCAAAAGCTCTTTTTCTGTGTTATCAACTCTTATGTCCCTTATAATAACAAGACATCAAGATAAGTGAAATTTGAATTGGTAACATTTGTGGTAAATTACTTGAATAATCTTATGTAATTTTTATTACTAGATTTATTTAGTTTTCTTTATTAAAAAAAGTTATTTCAAAATCAAGTAAGGCACTATGTTAACTTTTGCTTTTATGATGAAATCTCAGGAACTCATTAGTTTATTATTATTGATTTCTGTTTGTCTTCTACCAATACAGAAATTGCAAGCTAGCCATCAAAAGGTTTTGGAAACTGCTAAGGTGCATAATTTTTTGTTTAGGACAGGGTATGAAATTTCTTTTGAGATGTTTGGTCTAGAATATTTTTTCCTAGGGTTTACTGGGGAGGGACAGGAGTGTCCTTTCCAGAAGTTCACAAATGCAAGGTTCAGCATGTGAATTCTGTTAACTTTTTTGTAACATTACAAATAAAGTATTGGTGACTTGTCAGAGGATCCTGTTGGAATTATGAACTAATGCATTTTGACACTTACTTATTATATTTTTTCTTTTAATCACTTTCAGAAGATCAAAACATGACTTTTTAATCTCCCAGAAAAAAAAGACCCAAAAATAATAATAGGAGCAATATGCAATTATGTTTTCTTGAGAACTTTGATACAAGAGGGGTCTGGAGAACAAGCCTTATGAGGAGCGGCTGAGGGAACTGGGGTTGTTTAGCCTGGAGAAGAGAAGACTGAGGGGAGACCTCATCACCACCTACAACTACCTAAAGGGAGGTTGTAGAGAGGTGGGTGCTGGTCTTTTCTCCCAGGTGATGGAGGACAGAACAAGGGGAAACGGCACCAAGCTGTGCCAAGGGAGGTTCAGGTTAGAGATAAGGAGGAAGTTCTTTACTGAGAGGGTTGTCAGAGGCTGGAACAGGCTGCCCAGGGAGGTGGTGGAGTCACCATCCCTGGATGTATTTAAAGAGTGGGTAGACGAGGTACTTAGCAATATGGTTTAGGGGGTAGACAGGTGATGATCTCGGAGGTCTTTTCCAACCGAGCGATTCTGTGATTCTGTGAAGAGTTTGCAGATGAAGTTTACCCAGAGTAAAGTGTCTGAAAGCAACTAAACAGCTTCATTTCTTTATACTTCTTGTGTAATGAAGTCATTTTAGCAGTTGCTGATAACAAAGCATGGAATATGGAAGGATCAGAGCACCTTAATTTTAGTTCAGTATTCTTTAAGAAATGGAACACACTGCAGTATTGATGACTTCTACAGAAATATGAATGGGCCAGATTCTGCTGTCAGTCACACCTAATCAGCCATTCGCTATGTATAACAGATGACAGAGCCTGAGCTTTTTATTCTACCAGAAATGGAGGCTGGACACCATGGACTTCTTGGTCACCTTGTAGTACCACTTGTGGAATAGGCTTTCAAGTTCGTCAGCGTTCCTGCAGCAATCCAACCCCTCGACATGGAGGACGTGTCTGTGTGGGACAGAATCGTGAGGAGAGGTGAGCTATCCTTTTTAATTTCTTCTGCTCAGCTCTATTCCGCAGGGCATTTTCTCCTTTACCTGCCTTGTTTTTCCCTTCCCTTTCCTTTCACTCTCTCTTTAACTCCACTGCTGCACAGTAGCAGTATTCCCATTAGCGAGGCTGTGGGTCTGCAGTGGTTCTTTCATCTTTCACTTAGCTGCATCCCTCCTGAGCCAGCTGAGAGCTCCTGGTAGTGCCAGAGAATTGTGCTGAAGCAATGTGCTGCTGTCCCTTGAGACCCTGAAAATTGATTCTCCTTGAAAATTGATTGCAGTGTGTTTGAATTGTCACTCACCCAGCCTGAAGACCTGGAATTCAGAGCAAAATATAGTAAGGTCACAGCATTATGTTACTGATGCTGTGAGTTCATTTTTTTTCTGTCTTAAATGAATTAAGCAATTATATAACATGAAAGGAAGTTTCAAGGGCTTTGCTTTATATTCAATAAATATAATTCACCTTGAACTCAAATATCTTTTAGTAAGGTTTCAGGGTTGGGTTTTTTTTTCAATTTTTTATGTATCTATTAACCCCTGAGCAGTTAAGTCAACTCAGATTTTTATTTCACCATCTACTGCTTTGGCACTGGTATTTTGTCACTAGCCCAGAACGTAAAGTTCAGGTCTCTGATTCCATTTTGCATGCACTCTAATGCCTCTAGACTGTAATTTATGTGTTAGGAATTTTAGCAGGAATTAAATTCTTCTTTTAATCGAACTCGAATATATTCAGATAAACTGCAACTTTTAGATGTATTATGTTGTTTTCCAAGGCATGCCAAAAAGCTAGGTAGCAGAAGACTGATGTTGGTGTAGGAATTTGGAGTAACTTAGTCATCCATTCCAAGAGATGTATGTCGATCTGTTTCCTCTCAATATGCACTTGCAGCTCACTTCAGTGTTTCTGTATGGGTGATTTAGCATCCTATATGGCTGTTGGATGAAAGCAAGATTCATTAACCTTTAGAATGATTTTCAATGAGGAATTTAATTAAACATAAACTCTGGCATTTCTTCAGATGAAGAGATTCCACACACATTTATGTAATAACAGATCATTAGGGACCTGGTCTTTCTAACTCTAAATGTAAAAGATCAGCATCACAGAACATGTGAACACTTTTTGCTGTTTCAGAGCCATGAGTATTCACCATTTCGTTACAGAGGAGAGCATTTTGTATTTTGTAAATGGCTTTCTGAAAATAGGTTGCCCAACCAAAATGCCATCACCATCAAATCTGTATCTGCTCCTACATAGATCTGTCTCAGCATGAATAACAGTTATTGATTTTCTTGAACTGAGAGGCCAGTTCAGGGCAGGACACAATATGACTGAATATAGAAGAAAAGGAATGTAGAAGAAAAGAGTTTAATTTGGATAGACCTTCTGGTGATGGACTATGAATTTTAGTAGTCATTGTTCACCTAAGTTTAGCATGGAATAAAAATCCAATAAGGAGTTTCAGAGAAATACAGAAAACTGTGAGAAATACTTCCGTAATTATGGAATAAAATGTTGAGTATTAAGACAATGGCTGCACTAAAAAAGCGGTTACAAAATAGAATGTGATACTCACAATGGGTTGAAATAATAGCAGCCTAGAAGGACTGAATTTTGGTATGTAACAGTTCTGTAGGAACAGCAGGCTTATATTGCTTTGTTTTTGTAGCTTGCAGGTTACTTGTTCTTTCACTCTTCATCCAGTTCAGCAGCAATCTGGGATGTCCGTCTCTGTGAGTTTACTGCAGGATGCCTTTTTCTCTCACAGTTCCTCTTGTTATTTGTTATCTCCTTGGAACACCCTTCACTCTCACCAGCCCTGCACCTTCCTCTCACTCTCTAGCTTGCTCACAGCTGACCTTCCTGCATTTACCTTTATTTTGTTTAAGTTATCCATGATATGTGCTGATACTTTTAATTTTGTTTTCTAAAAGTATTTGTAAAATTTATTTCCAGAAGGTGTGGTATATTAGGAAGTTTTGTCATATCATTTGTAAAGCAGCTAGAGAAATAAGGCATCAGTTATTTGCTAGGATTCTTGTCAGTGTCAGGCCAAGTTCTTAGATAAATCTTTTCAGAGCTGTAAAAAGCAGAGAGTCCTGGGAAACCCACCAGCCAGGGCCCATCCCACCACCCCCAGCAGGGGAGCAGGGCAAGCCTGGGGACTGTGTATCATAGATGATATCACAGCGATGAGGTAGGACTGAGGTCCAGCTGAGATGCCAAGCCACAGGCCAGGGTTAGGATCAGATTCAGTGGTCACTGGGCAGGTCTATAGCAACAGGGCCAAGGCAAGAAGCCAGTCCACATGTTGAGGTCTAGACCAAGGGGTTCCATGTTGGGCCAGGGATGAGGTCCAGCACTTCTCCAACAGCACAGCTCAGGCAGGGGTTGAAGGTCCCTGGCAGAGCTTCAATAATGCTTCTAGGCCCATAGGTGTGGGTAGATGTCCCAGGTGAGGCTGATTGGGGTCATTAGGGCTTTATGAAATTCCTCAGGGTTCTGACAGCTTGTAGAGAGCTTCAAGCGGTGAGGGCAGTGGAGTACCAGTATTTACAGTAGTCTTAATCCACTACTCCACTCCAGAACTGCTGGAGTTACATCTGCACCAAATGGAAACAGTACATTTGAGAACTGAGCCCAGTACATTTAGGCAGGCTAAGCAAATATTCCACAAGCAGTAACTCCTAAGAAACGTTTACCTTGGGTTTATATCCAGAGTACCAATAAGCAGCTTCTCAGATTTTTTTCATTGAAATTAATCAATGCTTATAAATAGCCTACCATTTTACTTTCTTAATGACCCAGTTCACATGTAAAATGAATGTATATGTAGTCTTACTAAAAATTAGAATTAGTTGTTTTACACATTGTGTGCATTTCTCTTTTTAAAAGTGCATATTCATGTCACCTTCATGTGTTCAGGGGCCTAAATACAGGATTCAGCTTCCACAGCCAACATTGTGCCAAACTATGAAACAGCTTTTCAACAAACAGTGATTTCAGTAGAAGTCCAGTGCGTAACTTCATAGAAAGCAAACACAGAAAGGGCAGCATATAGCTTAGGTAAATTCATCCCCAGATGTGAATGTATATTCAGTTTGAGAGTATTTGTTCATGCATTAAGAGCTTGATGTTTGTATAGGCTATGTTTGTTTTTCTTCATGAAAGCCATGATCCTGTCACGGCTAATGTATCGGGCAGCTCTGTGCTTGCTGCTTATTCCCTTGAAATCAATGGCAATATTTACCAATTCAAAGTGTTGCAGATAGGTTAAGCTGTTGCATGCTCTGCTGCTAAAGGGGTCTAGGAGGGGGCTGGAAAATAGTTGAGAGAGAGCAGCAAAGACTCATATTACAAAGCCAATTCCCCTTGTAGATATAGGTCAAAAGTGCATCTGATGTGCCTTTAGACAGAATATGGAGTGGGAGTAAAAATAGTATTTTAACAAAATTTGCTAATCGGATAAAATAATTTTGTAGTTCAAGACTCTAGATGGAAGACATCCTGATAAATTCCTTAGGGGCTTAAAAATTTCCATTTTTTCCTGTATGAAAGATATTCACTGAAGCTTCTGGAAAACTCTCTAGGGTTTAGTTTATAGAATCTATAATATCCTGTCTTAACTTTTGCAAAGTGATAATTTTTGTCGTTTCCCTTCTGTGGAAGATGCTGTGGGTATGGGCTCAGTAAGTCCACTGGTCTCCCTGCTATCTGCAGAAATGAGGGACATTAGAATGAGAATCCCTTGCTTTTAGTGAATGTAGCTATCTTTGATTACATAGGAAAAAACAAGAAAGCAAAACAGCACGGCAAATCAGAAGCAGAAAAATAAATTGGCTGAAATGAGGAGTAGACGTTTGAAAGCTCTGGAAATGTTTAAGTTTATAAGAAGATTAGAAGCAGTACGTATTGTCACCTTTTTTTTTTGTACACATCCTCAGCAGGTATTCAGAGCATTTTGGGCTTGTTTCCATGAGAAGGAGGGCCTGCTGAGAGTCAAGTGCCTACTCTGTGCAGCACTGCTTGTTTCCAAGCAATGTGAACAAGCCTGGTCCCCTTCAGCAGAGCAGTTCAAATACCACAAGGCTTTGGGCTTGCTCAAGCTCCCATAGCTGTCCTGTCTGCCAAGACGTGTGTGCTCCCATCCTCCTTGCTTTTTCTGCTACCTCCTTTTCTCCCACAGAAGCCCCTGGGAGCACATGCCCTGGCCCCTGCCCCTTTCTACAGTCTCCTGGGTGGGGATTTCTGTTGATTCAGCAATCTTCATCCAGTAAGGCATGTGTGTGCATCATGTGTCTGCCTTCAATTAAAGTACTCCAGCATTCCCATCAACCTCAGTATAGTCTGTGCTTCCAGTTAGTCACCAGCTGGTAATCACGAGTACCCACCATGTAATGGTATATTGCTATAGGAATGGGCTGACAGTGATAAAGTTTAGTTTGTTTTTCTTAAACACATGCTGTATAATATAGTTCAAAATTAAGAACTATGTGTTGAAATTAAATAGCATATCTCTGTGGAATAAAAAAGATGCATTGGTGGCTGTCATCCAGTTAGCCTGTGGTACTCAGTGCTGCATGGCAACACTGAAATAAATTGATGTTTTACTAAAGGGTGAGATCTTCATAGGAACAAGAATAATAATTCCAGTTGAACTGGAATTGCCTGGAGTAAAAATTTAAAAATTTCTGTAGGAACCAGTGATTGTGGACACAAACAGACAGAGAATATTCTCCCTTCCCCCAGTATGGCAATTCCTTTATTTAGGGCATTTGAACTTGGATTCCTGCAAGGGGAAACAGGAAGGGTCACTGTACAAAACCCACATTTCTCTAGGCTGTTCTTCCTTCTGACCTCATTGCAGTTAAATTAGGGGAGAGGGCAGTGGTTTCACAGATTCAAGTTTCTTGTATTGCGTGCTTTGTTGAATTACTGTAAAATGTTAGCCCTGTGGGTCCTGAGAACAAAATTAAGAGGGAACGAAAGAGCAAAAGGGAAAAAGGGTTACTGAGTGACTTGAAATGCAGCCAAGAAAAGATATAATGAAACTTGGCTCCAAGCCCTGTGCTGTAGTACAGCTCTCAAAGATCAATTGCAGGGATGTCTCTAGCTGTGAAAACATACCTGGTGTTTTCAGAGGCTGGCTGGCTGAAATAAGAATAAGATTCTACTTGTATTCTGTGTTGTGGGTTTTTCTCGCTTTTACTGAAAAAAAAAAAAAAAGAAAATCGGCCAGTCACTTCTGTTGATTTTTAAAACTTTTTTCCTAAATTGCAGAGACATTTTAAGGGTTTTTTTGAGTTTCAACATGTGGTTTCAACTGCATTTTAAATAGTGAAGTTTAACAGAATTTGCCAGCCTTTGAAGTGCTTACTGAGTCAGTTGTTAGGTTTCTTTTCTGTCTTGCACTTAAGTGAGTGAACAGATGACAGGGCACATTGACACTAAAAGAGATACTGTATCGTGTCATGAATCTCATCTAAGTGAGATTTGTCACACCTAACTTCAGGTGCTCATGAATGTGAGTCCTTATGTGTGAGTCAGGTGACTGAACTTCCGCTACGATCTGTAGAAATCTAGTCAATACAGGCTGTGGAGAGCACATTCATTTTTATCCTCCTACTGTACATTTCTTAATTTGATCAAATTAATTGCTCTTGTCTCCATAACTTGTGTTGATAAAATTTCCATTGAGTTAATGGGAGCTCACATGTCTATCTCCCACGCAGCCTTTATAGTCAGTGGAGAGAAGGCAGTATGTTAAGGGCTGTATTTGCATGACCTACATTAGACATTCCCTTTAGGGTGATGTAAACCATGCTGTTTAAAATGGTTGTTTCTTTCCATGAACTGTTACTCCAGTGTGGACGACTATTTCATTTATAGACAGCTACATTGTACATGCCAATATTTTAAGGTGAGATGGGTCCCACTCTTAATTTTACTTTTTGCATGGCTGAATATTGATAATTGTCAACTTCATGGTAGACTTGTTTTATCCTGTGTGTGTGTCTCAAACTAACTTAGTGCATCTCCATTAAGAACAAATTAAATTATACAAAATACGTACTAATTGGACTAAAATAGTGCTGTTACATCTATGTTTCGTTGGGTACACATTCTCAACAAATTATCATGGAGATAAGCTATCATGGACATTCACAGAAATGATTGCATGTGACAAGGAATGTGTGCAGCTGTTTGAGTTTTGGGGGAAGACTATCCAGGCACAGAACATTCCTCTGCATTTTTACTGATAGCATAATGCGAACTGTGAATTGCAAGTATTGAACATGCAGGAGGAAAAAAGGTAGTTTATGTAGAAGCTACTATTGAAAAACATTTACCCAAATCATACACTGAATAATCCTGACATTGCAGATTCATAAATATTGAGGGTTTGGTTGGGTGTTTTTCTGCAGTTTATTAGTAAACAGCAGATGAGGTCAATACAAGCTGTTAGTAGTTTCCTAAATATACAGAAACACAAAACTAAATTTCACTCCCCTACTTACCTCACTGTCAACCTTTTAAATTTTAATGGAGTTGCTCAGACCCAGGGAAAAATTCTGTATCATAGGTAGCAGCATATGTGATAAACCTACTGTTGTATATAACATACACAAACATTTTTTTTTCCCCACAACATTCTGAATGTGCACATTCCTTAGTAATAAAAAATCAGAGCTTGAGGATCTTGAGACTTTCTGTAAAAAAAATGTGGTTATGGTAATTCTTGTTGAAAATTGCAACAGTTTATACTCATTTCTCTTTTTGTGGAAAATGAGCTACTGAAGTCAATTTTCGTTGCAGGAGAGTGCAAAGTGATGGAAACTTGTTACAAGGGCAAGAAGACAGTGGATGTTGGATGACAGGTGTAAAAAATGAGGAAATATTGTAACATTGATTTGTTTTGTTCAGGACAGTCAGTATTTGGAACAAGAGTCACCCAGCCACATCCGTAAATATTAAAGCACTCCTTATGGGTCATCTGTTTTCTGAATATCTGTCATAACTTTTTCTGAAATAACAGCACGGTCTTTTTAAAAGCCCCAGTCACACTTGCTGGTGACCCAAATCCTTTGGACCTGTATAGAGACTCCTTACTAAGCAGCATAACTCTATGGCTAAAGTTATTGGATGGCATGCTCAAAAAATAAGGAATCTTAGCTTTTTATGAAAAATGAAAAAACTCACTAGAAGTTAGGAACTTCCTACATATCTGAATGTCTTGTTACAATAATGACAGCTCAGTAGTAAAATATTTCTGCTTTCCTCAAGATCCTAATAGGCCTCTGAATTAGTTTGCAACCCACTGGGAAATCCTTCAAAATTTATAATAGCTAAAACACCCTTTAAAAGATAAAGTGACAACATTAGGAGAACAGTACAGATCTTTATGCCTAGAATCAATGTTTAGCTTTTATTTTACCCATAAAATTGGAGACACTGTGGAAAGCAAAAAAGCAAGTTTAGCTCTCTAAAGAGATGAGAGATGGATCCTAATCAGTGCTTTGCTGGAGACTGATAAAAGACTGACTGCATAAATGATTGTCTTCCGTTTGGTTGACTCACTTCTTCTCCAGATGTATAGCCACAACTGTTTTTAATAAAGCAGCGGTCTACCTTCCTTATGTGCTTATGGTACAATAGCATGGCTGTATCACATGGTTTGTATAAGGGCACTGAATAAAGCAAACAAATGCTTCACCCACGCAGTTACAGTCTGAAAAATAAACCTCAAATGTTTAAACACTCTGTGCAGTGTTACAACAGTTAGTTCAGTGCTTTATGAATAGAGAAGGGCCCTTTGTATAATATGATTCCCTGTTCAGATATCTATCTGGATAATGCGTATGAGGGACTTCTGGGGAGGAGGTGTCTTGTTACTAAACAGATTCTTTCCCTCCTTGTTTGCCTCTTCTCACAGGTACTGCAATGAGCATTTGTTGTGCCCCCCTCATGTGTTTTGGACAGGCTGGGGTCCATGGGAACGCTGCACTGCACAGTGTGGAGGAGGGATCCAGGCACGGCGTAGGACTTGTGAAAATGGTCCTGACTGTCCTGGCTGCAGTGTGGTAAGCAATTCTCAGCTTTCCCTTCAGCAAATATCTATGGCAATTTGCCACAGATGTCCTTATGTGTGGGGACACCTGTGTGTGTCTGTATGTTCTATCCCTAATCTGAGTCACCAGAGTGTGTTTATCACTGCATTGCCTGTGTGTGCTGAAATTCACACAGTTTATCTGTCTGAAATACATGTAATTCAGCTTTTTCAGAATATCATCTAGACTATGAGCTTCTTGAGGCAAGGTTGTCTGCATCTGTGTCCTTGGTGGGTTTGCGGTGTTTTTTATTTTTATCATGAGATTACATAGGAATTCTTGCTATGAGCCCAGGACTCCAGTGTATCAGGTCCTGTACAGCCCAGAAAAAGATAAGTTTAAAATCTAAATACATAAGAAGCCAATAAGTGAATACATGGAATCACCAGGAACTGCTGAAGTAAGCTTGAATAGCTATAGTGTTCTGGGCACAGCAGCAGCCTAGCAGCTGTCAGACTTTGAAGGTACAGTGGGATGATCTTGAATGAATGGAAGTGCTTTATGGTTACCCAGTTTATGAAGAGAAACATATAGGGGCTTTTTCTTATATCTGAACAAATATAGGTGATATTTTTCATGTGATGGGAACATCAAAATGTGACATTGCTTTCTTGAAGGTGAATGAGGTGATGCATAGTAGTATATGGGTGCAGCAGAGAAATGTAGCAGAGACATGTAGAGAGCAGGATGACACTGGGAAGATAACCTCGGTGTGAGTATTCCTGAATGGTTAACACTGTCAAAGCCAGAGGAAATAATATTGTTTCAGGACAATGAGAAGCTGAAGCAAATTCTTAGCAAGTGTAGGTGAATATCAGAAGATGAACCTTGGAGTGATGCTTCAGGACAATTTGAATTGTAGCGGTGAATTGTCACTGAAGGAGTCACTATGTAGAAAGCATAATCTGGGTGAAAATTCGAAGTGGCCATAACTGCAGAAGACAGATTCTGCTGGTGAATGACAGATGGTGGTGTTAATCTCCCCAGTGACCAAGAATGAGCAAATAAAATGAAAAATAAGAGTTCAGCTTTAGCCATGTTGCGCTTAATGACCAGACCTTATGTTGAACACTAAGAACCATGTACTTAATTTTATTCCAGAATATTAAAGAGGTAGAAGAAAAATACATTCTTTGTCACATATTAAACCAATTTTTACATGCCTTCACTTCAGAGGGTAAGCTTAATTCTTAAGTTTGTCATCATCTGTGGTCCATTTGTTAGACTGGCAGTAATTCAATACTGAAGAAAGGATCATTTTTTACCTTTTTCTAATTTTAAGTTTTTGTGCATTTTCCTAGGATTTATTATCTTTTTAACATTTATCCTGGTGGTGGAATTGCATTTTCAGTAGATTGAAAACATACAACAGGCTTTTTCTTGTCTTTCAGTTGAACTTTAAAAAGTAACCTAATAATTTAGAATTATTCCAAGTTTTACAAAATATTTGCCTCCCTCTGATGGTACACACACAAAAAAGCAGGCCTGTAGTCTAGATCTATTGTTAAACTTTCCTGACTAGCATAGAAAAGAGCAGAACTGAAGGCTCTCTGTCTCATTCATCCCTCTTTATTCCATACTAATGTTTATGAAAGAAAGCAGTGGTTATTTTGCATAGTATCTTCCAAAATGAAGATCTAAAATGGAAAATATGTAGCTCTAATATTCTCGGGAAGCTTCATGAGGCAAGTAGGAAAACCTTTAGTGTAAAAATTTCTTATTTATAACTATTTTGAGATTAATGTTAGTGGGTTTTGTAATTTATTACCGATCTTAGCACATTGTCTCTGCTGTGTCACAGATGTTACTAGTTCAGCTATTGAAGCGTTTTTGGTTTTTTTTTATTAATTAGAAAATTATCGCTGGTTTCAAGAAAGCACTTAGCTTTGGAGTACATAGTTGTCTTGGTAATATTTAGTCACCAATGGAAACCAACCTAAGATAGAAATTCTCTATAAACTGTTAAGTGAATTTGAACCTGGAAGTTACCTGTCTTGAGTCAAAAGTTTTGCAGCCATCATTGAACTTTGTCAATAGTGTACCTGAAGAAAAAAGTACTTGATTTCTTCTAAGAGTTTGTTTCATTAATGTAGGAAAGAGCAATCTGGAGTATTTTTCTGCTTTCTTGTAACTGCTGAATGGATCAAATATTTATATTCGTAAAATCCCAATGAGTGAGGAGCAAGAATATCAAAACTTGTTTACTTATCAGAGGTTCTTCTCCTTCAACCAAGTTTTTGTTTTTACTGTTGTAAGTGTATATCCTTCAAAACAATTATGATTATGGATTTTTACCATAGTGAATAAAGGAGAAATTATTATGCTTTATTACTACTAATTTCCCATCGTTACTGGTTAAACTTAGATGATAAAAGATATTTACTGAATTTAATTTGTTTTTAAAATCTTTTGTTCTGAGTATCTCAGAGCACTTGGAAAGCCAAATAATCATGGGAAAACTTGCAATGAAAGCGGTAGCAATCTACCCTCTTTACTGGATATCAGATGAGGAGTAAAAGATGTTCTGAGTCAAACTTCCACTGTGAATCAAAAGCATAACTGACAATAGAGTCAAGGATATAAAATGCCCAGTTCTCTGTTTCAACCATTGAAAGATAGCTTTAGTCTAAAAGGACACTCTCCAGGTTTCTTACTTACCTCCAGTGAGGACGATGTCTGGGAAGCTTTCACAATGTTTGAATGGCAGGAGTTGCCCCAGGTCTTCTGCAGCTGCATAGTTCAGAGTCCCTAAAGTCATGACTTGTGTTCATAAAAAGTGGGAAAGAAAAATGGGTAGAGAACTGGAGAGCATGTAATTTATGAAGATAATAACTATGTTAGGCTTCACTTGATCTTGAAATGAAAATAAATTTTTGACGCATCAGAGGTGTAGGGTGGACTAAATGCTGTCTTGGGACCCCTTTCAACTGTGCCGATTCTTTGTTTTTAGAACCATTTTTCAATGGGAAGTCAGGGGAGAAAAACAACAACTGTTTTTATAAGGCTTAAGAAAGGAAGTCTTACAGCTTGTTTGCCAGAAGTATCAGGGGACCAGATTTTATGTCATAGGAGAACCTACTTCTTCTGTTTTCCAGTCTGAGACCAGGCTGTGAGGCTGCAGTATAGCCAATCCTAATCTATTTAGCTGTTCTCATTTTGCAGCTTTAATCATATTCATGGCTGCTGTCTGTGTCAACCTAATAATTTATACCACACAATTTTTACTGAGTATTTTTCCTTCCTTTTAGTTTGGTTGTATTTCTCTTAGTCTGCAGTATCACAGCAGATGGATACTGCCTGTGTTCTGCTTTTTGCTTGTTTCTCATCAGTTTCTTCCTTGGCTTTACCTGTCTAAAAGCAGAAATCAACTGAGAGACTTGAATATTTTTTATCAGGACCCACTAGAGAGTTCTCTGCAATTATTGCAAACTTAGCATCTTATAAAATAATAATGATAATAATAATAATAAATCTTTTGAGCCATATAAATAATCCAAAGAGATAAAAACATGATGATATTTTAAAGGCGCGTGTCTTGCTGAAGTGCACTCAATACATGAAAATGGATGACTGGAGATTTAGAACTGAAAGCATTTATACTTAATATAGAAAACCATAAATCGTTATGATATAGGAGAATTAGACCACAGAGACTCCAAAGGTCAAAAAAGATGAAGCTTGAAATGAAAATCTGGAGCCATAAGGACCTGTCAAGGTCTTTATGTTAATCAAAGTTACTAAAGAATGCTTGAAATTGTCTAATAAGAGACGGGACCATCACAGCCAAATTTAAGAGCAGCTAAAATCTGGTAGTAGAAATCTTAAGTGAATCACAAAGCAGGTATTACTTTCATGTATTCAGGTGATACATACGCTAGAGAAGCAACTGTGGAATTCTATGGACTGTTCTAATATGACTCAGAGGACAAATATCTTCAGATTTTACAGTGTACTCAGATAAGTTGTACATTTTCTTCAGAAAATGCTTCTTTTCCCCTGAGAAGCATATACTCAGTTGAATTTGCCTCAGGCCAGTAATAAAAAATAAGTTTTAAAAAAAGTTGTTGCTAGAATAAGAAATCTAGTTTGAAGCTCAAGTTAGGTGACATACTTTACATATATTTATCTGTGTTCTTATTTCAGTCATGCTAACATATGCATTAATGTTATTTTTTGTAATGGGAGACTGGTAAAGTGTATATACTTGCCATATACCAGAACAAAGCATATTGGGTTTTGCTGTAGAATTAAAAAAAGGAGGAATTTTGTTTATTTCTCAGAAATAGTAGCTAGTGATGCTATTATTACTATTATTATTATTGTCATTACTATCATTACTATTATTTCAATTTTCCAGAAGTGTTCTGAACACAAAACTTTGGGAAGAATAACTATCTGTATTCTAAAGTTTCTGTTATGACACAAGATGAAGAGGAATGTTTTGGAAAAAGAAATGTCAGTAATGTTTTCTTTCATTAAGTCTTTAAAGGGAATTAACAGATGGAAGGTTTTCAGAAGTATTCTGTCCATCAGAAAGGACAGAGTCTGCCTTGAAAATACTTGCTGTGGTACAAAACAAAGTCCTAATTCCTAGTCTAGAGAAAAAGGGACCAGAAAAGTAGATTGTTATTACGATTTTTTTATGGTTCATGTAGACAGCCATGTAGGCAGTTTGGGATATGCAAAATAATCCTTCATGACCCCTGAAAGCAGCTGGCCAAAACTCAAAATAATGACTGTTGATTGTTATAATTACAACAGTACAGAAATGCACCAATTTTGTTTTGTTTTGCTTTGCTTTTATAAAGGAAAAAAATAGCAAGCTTTATATCAACAATCAAGGAAGATAAAAAAGTGATGCAGGTGGGGATGGGATGTTTCACCTGATCTCTGATTTTCAAAATGCTGAACAACTTTAGGGTAAAAAATAATTCACATTTAAACGGAAAATGGAGTTCATTCCCTTAAGATATTACCAATATGGACAACTTCATACCTTTCTGGCATTGTTCAAGAAGACAACAGGGGTTTCTGACAATCAAATTGGAGCAGCTTCCAAGTATATGGTATTAAATTTGGGATACAGGGTTACAAAAAAGTGTCTTCGTTAAAGTGATATACCAGCAAGAAGGTGTAGGAGTTCAAAGATGGATAAAGCTACCACTAGGTTGTTCTGAAAAGGGAACTATAAGATTACTGGCAGGTTACTCTAAATTTCCAAAATAAATTATTTTAGACAGATCTTCCTTATTAGTAATTTTGGTTGACAAATATTTATTACGTTTGCTGGTGTTATGAAGTTGTGGGGCATCATCAATACAAAGCCTGATTTGCATGTCATATAGGAGGCACTAGATGTCTTTGAGGGCTGAAGTAATAGAAATTAAGTGAGTTAAATCAGAATTGCAAAGTCATGAACTTAACATAAAATTAACAGGAACACCTGCTCTCACCTTGAAGCACAGTGAGGAACAAGATAGAACTTGTGTTTGAGTTCTTTATGATACCAACTATAAGTAGAAAAGTTGTGCAGCAGTGAAAAATTTAAATTCAGTTTTAGCATTTAGGATTTTTCAGCAAGATTGGTATTTTGGTAACGCAGAGTAGGCAGGGTTCTAACAGAGGACTAATATATAAATTAAAGTTAGGTTTAGAGAGGAGACTATTTCTGTACACTCTGTATTGTAATATACTGATATTTTAAGGAAATATGAAGCCAATTAAGTGAAATAATTTCTATCCAGGGCATCGTTAAATTATGTAATTTGTTGCAAGAAATTGTTGAGGCTTAAATCTTAAGAATCAAAAAACCCACAAAACTAGAATTGTCCAGGGTATCAGGATGAACTAGAATTATAATAGGAAAAAAAAAAGGTTTGCATTTTAAGAAGCATAATAAATCACATTTGAAATTTTTAAATCTTTTCCTGAATATTGATGATCAGATTGAAAGCTGTGCTTTGGACATTCCATTTATTTCTGTGCTGTCCTTTGACAATAAACAGGGAAAGCATTTCCAATGTTCCTCTTTGTGAGTGTTGAACCAGACTAACAAATTGTCCCTCTGATTTATTTTGTTCATTTTAAGTTTAGCCATCTGTAGTCAAAATGCTACAGTGCAAACATAGGAATTGTGTTTACACATTTTATACCAAAGTGTACTTACACGTAGACCTGATGGCTAACACAAAGCAGAGTTTTGTTTCAGAGTTCTTCACTTTGACCTAAGTAAATTGAGAGATGGATGAAGCCTGAATAAGTAATATGCGCTGCTCCCATTATAGCTTCACTACTGCAGCAACTGTTGAAGACCGTGAGATTGACTTGTTAGCTGAGCTAATTGGCAGCAGTCCTTACCCATTTGAGTACAATTAAATTGTACTCCGTCCAAATTAGTGATATTTGTCTGCCGGCTTTTGTTTTCATTTAATCTCAAAGCGTTGTAGTAATTCTTGATTTATTGGGCTGTGGTAGGATTTTGCTTTTCATTGAAAATAGTGTCAGGCAGCCCTATTCTTACCCAGTTTATATCAGGTTGGGGCATAATTTAAAAAAAAAAGTTGAAATATTTATTGATGAAGTTATTAAAACTACCTGTTTTTTCCTCTAGAGTTGATTCCTTCATCCTTTCCACATTCAATTGTTTGCATAGGAGACTACTGCACTAATACTACAGCCACCAAATAAAAGGCATTAAATTATTCAAAGCCTCTGACTTTCATCTTGAACAAACATGTTCACAAGCCTAAAATGCAAACTTACATTTTCATTGTATTTATTTATAACTTACTTTTGTCTTCAGGATTTTGTGACTAGCTCTATTGCAGCATTCTGAAATAATCATATTTAGGCCTGAATACTCTAGTCGATGGGATTGTATTCTTCATGTCTGAGAATATAAGATCATGCAAACACTGAGCTCATTTACCAGCGTATACAGTGATTTGTCCTTGCAGCTTGAAGGGCAGGATGTAGTTTCACAGTCCCCCTATCAGGCCCCCTTATGGTCCTTGACAGCAGCATATTTCTTTTCTGCTGCAGAAAAATGCAGCTGAAAGTAAAATTATTAAACCTGCAGATTCCACAAGATGATTTTTCGCGTTCAACAATACTTGTTACATTATCCAAAACATCAGAAAGGCAAATAAATTTGAAGTAATAAAAATAGGCCTTTCAATTGACATTATGAAAATCTCCCACTTTGTTACTTGTAACAACTTCTACTGTGAGAGATCAGTGTAACATTTACCACTGTGTGAAAACAAAGGAGTTCATTTATCTTTTGTTTGAAATTGGTGAACCCCCTATGCAGACTGGGAGTGGTCCAGAAATAGGTCAGCTCCAAAATGAAGTTCTGGCTTTTCTTTGTCAGAGAGGGTCTAGATGGAGAGAAGCAGCTGTAGACTATAGCTTTAATTTTCAGCTATCTGATTCAGAGGAAGGACAGACTCACTTCGATCTCTTTGTACTTTGAATCAGTCTCAAGAAGGAGAAGTGGAAAAGGTGGTAGAGTTTACATGTTAACTCTGTTGGCAATTTACTAGTGTTTAAAATCAAGAGGAGTTGACCAGGTCCTCAGCTGGCACAAACTGATGAAACCCTGTTGATTCCCTCTAGGATCCATGAGAAAAATTGCAAGTTACATCTCAATTTAATCTCTAAATTGTGAACATTTCTGCAGAATGACACTACTAGGAAATCCGAGTAGTTGGAGATCCCTCATTGACAGCTCTTGGTGCAGTTCACCCTGCTGTGTGGTTGGCTGGACGTTTCTTCCGCAACATACCAGCTAGGAGGCTGTGCAAGTATTGAGAAGCATGCTTTGTCAGAGAGAGTACTTGAACCTCTCATTTCAGTTGTGAATTAGAGGGGAAAAGGAAATTTAAATTTCTCCCTAGATCCTATGGCACTACAGCTGCTTTGCCAATTATTTAAGCTGGATCACTAGGCTCCAGGTCAGATACGAGACTGTTACACAACCAATATCTGTGCGGTGCTCAACACGAGACTCTTCTTTGTGATTGCTTCTTTACTCACAAGCAACCCCATTTTTTAGTACATGGAGGTTATTTATGAAGGTAGTGGCAGATTCCAAGATTCTTTATAAAATGCCATTCACATGTTGGCGCTTGTGGGGACATTGTGTACGGCTCCGATCTGCAACGTGGAAGCTCGGATAGTGTAGTGTTGTCATTTTACTGTTCTAGTAATGTCATACCACTGTGGGTGTACTTTTTACTAGCAAAAGTTCCATTTCCCAGAGCTGAGTTTATTCTGTTCCTATCCCTATCAACTCAAGCTATATGAAAAACACAAGAGTTAGTCAGTAGACCCACATCTCTCAGCATTGCCTGACTTAGCTAAAACTTTTCACAGCCTTGAATGACATCAGCCAGCAGAAGTCCAGAGAGTGTTACTCTGTCTACAAAATCAAGAGCTATAATCCTGCTTTAATCTGAAATGAAGTATGTTCACTCAGTTTAAAGCATGAAAAGAGATTCAGTCAGAAGTTTCAAAAATTCTCAGGCGTTTGCTCACAAAACTATAATTATACTGTATGCTTTCACATAGGAGCACATAACCCTCTTTGCAAATTCACTAAGCTCCCTATGAAAAATAGTTAATTTATGTGTTCTATCCCTATTGAAAAGCTGATCCAGAATCCCCATTCACATGTTGAAGCATTTGTGTGAGATAGCTTGGCAGCATGAATATTTTGTTAAAGAGGTTTTAAAGTACTTAGAAAAAGAAGTAATATCAGTGCATATAATTTTCTTCTGAAATGGAGGGCTAAAAAGAATATTAGACATATAGTGAAATCTAGTATCAGCAATTTGGTATGAAGTATAAATATGATCCATTATACAAAATGCAAGGAAAAAAGCAAATAATGGATCATAGGAACTAATCCATCAAAAACCTTGCTTGGGATCGTGTAAATGTAATTTTGAAAAAAAGTAAGGGATATAGTCTCTTTTGGTGTTTTTAGTTAGGGGAATGTTTTCACTTCTTTCTTTTGTTTTCAGAATGATTGGTATTTTATTTACTGGTTAGTTTTCTAAGTAAAGCTGAAGAAGTATAACAGTATGAGATGCTCTAACTATAAAGTCAAATCTGATAGTCACATGATAGTCACATGATAGTCACAAAATGTCAAGAAAAATTAACTCATGTTGCCTTAAACTTCACAGGAAGAATAATATATATGAGCAGAATTTTCTGTGTTATGGGGGGCAGGTGGGGTGAAATGTAGAGAAGAAAAACTGAAATCATAAGAGTCCAAGATTATACCAAAAAAAAGTATTTGTCTTTGCTAAAGTCACAGAATGGCTTTGGCTAAAAGAGACAAATAGAGATGAAAACAGACTATTAATCTGTTGCCTTTGTCAAGGTAGATACCCTTGATTATTTGGGGGAAATTTATTGATGAGTCTAGTTGTTAGAACTGCATTCTGCCAGCAGCACCAGTTTGATACAGAGTGTGTACTTTCTTATTTATGTACTTAACTTTTCCCTTTTCCTTTCAATACCCCCTTCAGAGTGCTTTCCTGGAAGTAGATGATGTTCAACATACTACAGTACTTCCCATGTTGTTTAATATGTTTAATCACAGAGGTCTCAGCATAGACCATGTTGGACACCTTCCATTGTGAAAACTGACCATTTATTTCTCTCTTCCATTTCCCATTTTTTAAGCAGTTGTGAAAGGATAATAGCTTTTCTCTTAGCTTGTGGATGCAAGTTTCCTTAAGAGGCTTCGAGAGACTTTGTAAAATGCCTTCTTGAATTCAAAGTAAACTGTATCAACATACCTCGTGTATCCATATGTTTTTTTGATTCTTTCAGAGACTCTGATAGGTTCATGACTTCCTTTTATAAAAAAACAGGAATATAATTTTGTTCTCCAGTAGGCTATATTTGTTCATATGTCCACTAATTTCATGTTTTATTCGGTTTTCTCCTGATTTGCCCAATTCAGATGTCACACTCATTGTTTCATAGTTCACATGAACTTCCTGAAGTATATTAGAAAATGGTGTCACATTCACCATCTTCCAGGTCTCAGATAGGAAGGTAATTTTAAGCAAGAAGCTATATGCCACTAGTAGTAGTTTACTTATTTCTGTTTCCTTCGTTAAATTCTTTGGTGATATTTTTTGTTCTTTTTGTCTGTCTTTTCCATAATATTTTCAAGTAACCCAGCCTGCTGTGGTCTTGTCATTTGTAAATGCCCCTTGTATACGCCTTCATAATATATTGGGCCTGTAGACTGTGTAGTAAACTTTCTTTCCCTCATGTGCATGAAATAGAATTGAGTTTTAGCTTTTACACCTTTCACAGTTCCTCCTTGAAGCCTTTTCTGGCCTGTCTCATTGTGATTTTACATTTATTATACACATTTCTTGATTCTTTCCATTCAGTTTTCATTTGTACACAACTTCAGCTTTTTGAAGAATGGTTCCATGCTTTTAATGACCTTTCTCTCCCTACCGTGTAGTTCTGATGTTTTTGGGTTTTTTTGCTTCAGATTACTTGATTGACAGCAAGCGTTTGCTCTGCCTCTAATACAGTGCCCATGGTGAGCTTCCCTACTGTAGTACTCTACTGGTTCACGTCCCTGATTCAGATCCCTCGTCAATAGTTGTACTGAACTCAGCTTTCTTCTTTGTTCATTTGTGCTGCAGAGAAGAGGTCAGAGACTACTTCCTTAATACTTTTCTCTTGAGTGGATTCACCTCTCAAGAGACCAGAAAGTGGCAAAGAAAATTCTTTAATGTTTCTCTGGAAAATAATAGTTGGACAAAATACATTCATTTTTTGTCGCTGTACTCATTTCCTAACCTTGGACAGCTAAACTAGGAACCTAGTCTGCTTAGTAAAGAGCAAAAAGTCAGCTCCTACAGGAGACTTTTTGAAACTGCTGAACTGGGCAATAGCTATATTACACATAAAACCCCTCAAACACCCCATCCCCAACACTTGCACCCTGACAAGCTTATGGTGGCTATGAGAGGTCAAGCAAGAGGACTCAGAATCCATGATCATGGAGAAAATACACCATTTGGTTTCTGTTGCTCTTCATGTTATATTTTGTATAGAGTCGCAAACTGACACACAAAGTAGTTTTAGTGCTTGATGGTCATTACTAAAACAGGACCTCATCTGGAAGGAATTGAAGTCAACTTAGTCTTCCTCTTATTTCAGGGGCACCTGAGTAAGTCTCCAACTTTCTGTCATTCTGATTGCTTTTTAAAAATATAAAGACTTGCTCCTAAATGCATTCCCAACGATCAAAGAATTGGTTAACTTTGAATCAGAGATATTTATTATAAATTGGATGCAAGGTGCTTTTCTTTCTCTGCTTGTTTAATTGTCTTTATAGGCATCTTTTTCTCTGCACAGTTCAGTACATATAACCAAGATTTTTATTCAAATCTAGCTTTATACTGTAAAATTGTCACTTACCAAGATCCAGTAAAATAGATGTCCTGTGAAGCTTTAAAGTTGCTACGTTCTTTTAGTGAAATACCATTAAAAGCTGTGGGAGTATGAATAGTCCCTGGTGAATTCACTTTCCAGCTCTTTAAATGCGCAAAATCAAGTACATACACATTGGAATAAGTAATATGATTAAAAATAAAAAGCTCCAAACCCCACAGCTGGAGCACAGATGCCAACAAACATAACTTTGATGCTTCACAGATTATTTGAATACAAAGCTGTTCCAATTGATTCCTTCCCTACATTTTCCTTGGAAAACTGTTAAGGGCTCTGTGGTTTGTTTGTTGAGTTTTTAAAGTGGTGAAGAGATTACACAGGTTCATAAAGAAAGAGTTTTCTTAAATGGATGCATGCTTATTTGATTCCATTAATTAAAGTTAACAAACCATATGTCTGTATGCTTTTAAGTGTACAGTACAAAAACAGTACAGTTTTCAGGGCTTTTCTGGGTGTGAGTTTGAAAAGTAAATGAAGAATTGGTACAGTTATGCTATGACAGAAAACTTTCGAAGGTTTAACTTTGCAGAGTTTATACTATGTCAGAAGAAGTTATTATTATTCTTGCAAAAGCAGATAGACCTTTAAAAACCAATTCTAAAACTTTCCAATTAAAATCTAACAGTGGAGTCTAGTTAGTGTTGAAGTTAAAAAAGTTATGTATCCATATATATACTTGTATCTATGACATATTTTGCATGGTAAATAGATATTTTTAAATGGATATATGCTCAAAACATACAAGATAGTTGAGCATATTGTAAGCTTTGAGTGAGAATCAAGAGCACAGCCATATAGGGAGTGGGAAACGGACACCTACATTCTGTGAGGGTGACAGAGCACTGGACCAGGCTGCCCAGAGAGGTTGTGGAGTCTCCTTCTCTGGAGACATTCAAAACCCGCCTGGACGCCTTCCTGTGCAACCTCATCTAGGTGTTCCTGCTCCGGCAGGGGGATTGGACTGGATGATCTTTTGAGGTCCCTTCCAATCCCTAACGTTCTGTGATTCTGTGATTCTGGGGCATAACTTAATCCAGGCTTGTCTGGGTGGCTGCCTGATGTAAAGAATACCGAAAGAGGAGACTACAAAATGGATTGCAAAATGTTTAAAGGCATTTTTTCCCTTTGACTTGACTGAATTACTATAATTCATGCTGGGGTCAGGCTCTTTGGAGAATGCATATTCATCTAGGTTTCCTGAAAGCCATTTTGTTGTAGGGAGGTGATTTAGAAAAAGAATGACTTTACCTGTTTCAGTTAGTGGCTTAGCTCAAAGTATTATTCTTATTTATATTTTTATCCTTTTTTCGCCTTTTTTTTTTAAACAGTACCAATCATTGCCTGAGTTGGGATTATTTCATTTATCAAAAGCAGCAAAGCATGAATGACTTCTCTGAATTACTGCCAATAAAATTTGTATCTCAGCGTCGATACAGTCCCAACTGTAATTGAAAGTATTGCATAACAGGACTTTCAATCATTATATTGGCAGTATTCCAGATTACACAGGCAGATTAGATAAAAGACAGCATTAGGAAGCATAGGAGTTTATCTTAACTAGCTTGTTTAATAACAATGCTGTTATTTTCAGATCAGGAACCAAGGAGCAATAACTGTAATCCCTGTTGTACTGAAAGAGCATTTTCCTGACGTTCTGAATTATGATGTCCTCATTTTCTTATCTTTAAACTGTGTCTAGGACAGAACAGTACACATTCAAGAATTTAAAGTACTGTAATTAATGTTAAAATATTCCAGATTTAGAGGAAAGAATTCTCAACGCATTTTTTAAATTACGAGCAATTTGAAATGGCTTCAGAATTACAAATAAATCTAGAGAACATATACTGGTGAGGAAGAAGCAAATGTAACAGCTGATTGTGTATAATGAATGCACTTTTACCTCTATGACCACATCCTACAGCTTCATAGTTCACCACTTGGATATCATCACAGTAAGATCTTGAACTAAGGAAACTAACGCTGCATTGTGCTAAAACTTCTATTACTGTTCTCTTCTTCCCACTACCTAAAATTTTAAACTTTTGTTAAAAGTAGTTTGTAAAAATCATTACATGTGAGCTCTTCACAACATGACAAATGAGGTAAATAATTTCATCCTTTTTGGCAAAAAAAAAAAGAATAAAGTGTAAACAATTTTTCACTCACCACTTCCTAAGTCTTTAATGGGGTTGGTTTGCACTACTGGTGGAGTAGAACTTCCTCTTCCTCCTCTGATAATCTACAGGCCAATGAATGGCTGCCTGCAGATGAGGGGGCAGCTCTACCTGATTCGGGTCTCATGCTCATTCCTCACCTTGTGATTTACAATATTACCCTTTGACTTGATGGTCATGAGAGTTCCTTTCTGTCACTTTTCTTCACTCCAGCACTGAAATGGCATGCTATGAATGAGAAGTCTGGGTTTGATTCTTTTGTGAAAATGATATGAAAATGGAAGCTGGAAGTTCTGTGGAAAAATAAAATAAAGAAAGAAAAATTTAAAATGTTTCTGCCTTACAACAATTCCCAGACCTTTATGAATGTATCCAAATACTTAGAAAGAAATGTTTATCCTTTTGAGTAGTTCTCTTCATTATAGTTATCTCTCTAAAGATATTTCCATTTTACAGTCCTATCTGCATCCTCCATATTAGATGATTATAATTCCAGTCGGGAAGCCCAGGGTATTCATAGGTCTCTGCTGATATCACATGATAACAAAGACAGCTTAAATAGGGAGGACAGTTTCATTACAGTGAAATAGTCTTCCAAGAGTTCAGGATAATAGTCCCTACATGTCAATACTGGTTCTTCCAAAAGCTACCTTTAAGTCTCTGAACTAAACATTTGTTCTGTCTTTTCTGGATGCTTAAGAATTTTTTTAATATTGTGCTGAAAAGATTCATTTGCAAAGCAAAAATAATCTTGCAAGTCTTTTCTGAACCATAAGTAGAAAAAGGCACTATAGTTATTGTTCTCCTGTAAATTGAAAAGTATGCTTTGCATTTCTTGATTTCGTAATCTTAGTCCCTCTTCATTTCTTAGCAATTGTCTTTGCCACTGATACTCACCACTAGAAATACATCTGTAGAGAACAGACATCAACCCAAAACTAACCAATTTTGTTATCAATTCTGGTACTTTATACCATTTATGAACATGAGTTTTCATACTTTTCCTCAAGCCTTCCAATGCATGATCTAACGACAATAACAGATTTAAGGTTGCTCATGCAAATTTAAAAATACCCTTAACCATGCAATATTTAATAAGAAATTTATTGCAGTCAAGTTAGCAATAGATTGCTTGGATTCCTACCATTTTGTTAACACTCATAATCCCATTATAGGTAAAATGGAATACACCATTCATGCAAAGCCAAGAGTTTATTTTTAGTCTAATTACAGTCTTAATGGTTGTAACAGTCATAACAGCCTTTTAAAATATTTTAAATTATGTTCAGGTAACATAGATGCACAAACTTTTTAGTCTCCTTCTCTCTCTGGTGTTTAGGCTTGCCCTCCCACTGCCCATCTATATTTTATGGTTGATGGTTTCATTCTGGGGTGTGGGTTTACAGCAACTCTTCAGTATCCTAAGTCCTTTACCAGAAGTAGGACATTGGTGTTGATGATTTCTTCCTTCTCAGTTTAGGATTTGGTTAGTATAATTTCTGTGTTTGCTAACAGGCTTTACACCTTGCTTATTTTTTACCGGTCTGCAAGTCTATATTGCATCTGAATTTATTATGCAGTGTATGTTTTACATACGTTGGATGCTTGTTCTTTGTTCTCTTTGCTACCCGCTAAGGCTTAGCAAGAATGACTTGACTTACCTTGCTCCTGAGGTTGCATCCTTTGGTGGCCAGTAATTGGCCATCAATGAGTTGTTCATAGCCCCTTGGCCTCCAGATGTTGTCTTCTGCCAGTTCTTTCAAAGCTTCTGATACTCCTCTGTGCTGTGTTTTATTACAAGGATCTAATAGCTCATTCTATCCACAGTGACTACATGTTACAAATGCCCATTAGTTACAAAATATATATCACTATAGACATTACATCACACAATTATACAGAGCTAATGAAAAGGTAAAACAAAGTAAATAATAGAGATCTGATATTAGATAATTGCTACTGCATGCAAAATCAAATCTTCAGGTGGACCAAAACAAGCACAGATCCAGAAGTCTATCTTGTTAGCTTAATGCAAAACCTATAGCCTGTTACAGACAGTGGTTACTCCCTATTTACTGAGTTATAAAGCTAGCATGTTAGTGGTTTAGTAATGATTAGATTTCAGGTGGAACATCTGTGTTGGACTGGAAGAATGGCTCCTCAGAAGGTTTAATGGTACTTGCCATACCTATGAAAAGAAAAAAAACCACACTGGGTTTTCAGTATTTGAATCTCTTAGTATTCACATCAGTGTTTCAGAAATCCCATTTCAGCTAGGGATTGTGATAGCAACCTTGGTTTGAAATAAGTTCTCTGTTTTTGGAATTTATGCAGCAGACCTCACGTGCACTGGAATAAATTAATTACGCCATGAGCTTCTCATTCTTAATGCTGGCTAGTAGTCGTATCCCATGGGCAAATAAAAGGGGAAGGCTGGCCATTCATATTTAGCTGCTGAGTAAGAGGTAACACTCTTGATCAAATGCAACTGTTGTCTATTTATATCTCATCATCTATGATGCCAGGCAGGCCCCAATTTGCTCTCTCTTTGCCAGAAATAAGATGGTACACTGTATTGATAAAACTTCATAGTCTTAACATTAGAAGTTGGTGTTCTGATCAAAAGCCCCTCTGAGGCAGATCCTTTTGTTTATCACTCAATTAAAGTAGATATAAAACACACAGTTCTCCTTCTTACTGCTGTTCTTAAACTCCTGTGCCTAAAATTATATTAAAAAAAAAATCTTCAATGCATAAAAGGGACATGTGGGACCTCATTAAGAGTCTCAAAGAAATCTGAATTTGGCTTTCATGTAAATCCATGTGACCCCTTAGCAAGGAATTGCTTTGTTTTGTTAGAAATGCATACAATCTGTGCACCCACTTGTCCTTCCTGCTATCAGTAGAAGAAAGGAAGCAGGAGGTTTTTTCAGATAAAACACAACTTTAGGATGTGAATAATAATCACTGCACAGTACTATTATAGCATGAGATGTGGTTCCTGTATTTCAGCTTCTTCCTGTGTTAAGAGTTGTTCTCTGAGGCTAAACTGATGGAAGGAATGATGAGGATGTAAAATATTTGAGGATGTTATTCTCATTTGACTTGAAATATTGAATGATTTAATTTTTTTGGAGGCTTAATGTCACTGAATCCTATAAAGAGTAATTTGCATTTTCTGTAATGTATATCTTTGAGTCATGTGAGCAGCCATATGATTACAGATCTTCTGTTCAAGTGTTAGCTAAATGCTCTTTGCATGATTCCCAAGTACAAAATGAAATATCTGTTCACAGAATAAAGGTGTGCCACCTTAAACTAATTCTTACAGAACCGTTGGTTAAAAACCAAAAAATTACCTTCGTGCATCTGCCACAGATTTTTCCAAAGGAAAAAAAGTAGTGAACTTTCTGTTTTGTAAAATCAGAGACTTTCTTTGTTATCCCATAGGGTGATGACATTAAGTCTTTTCCTATGTCATGGGGTTTAAAAAAGGCACTTCCATAATTTTAGAAACATTTTGGCTACATCAGCTACAGTTCAAGGAACAGTAGCTTCAAAGTTGTGACTTCTCACAGACCCATCCAAAGATGACAGGACAGTGATGCAATCTTAGGTGGCAAAACAGTTAAAAAATATTCTTTTGATTGTACAAAAAGGGAGGGGAGGAAGGCAAAATTTTAAGAAAAAGTTCTGTTCCAAAATAGCTTGTCTTGAAACAATTCATCTAAGCAATACTTGACCTTAAGAGTAAGAAGGCAGAGTATTGATGCATGATTTTGTACGCCTTAATCTGTAGGACACTTACATGTATTGTTCCTCACTCCTGAAATCATTTTAGGCATCTCTCTCATCCCTCTCTATTGGCACACTAATGCCTGTGTTGAGTCTCCTGGATTTCATACAGTATTGGGATCCATTAACACAAAGAGTATATATATCAAACACAGAAAGTTTATATATCATTCAGTGTCTGCAGAGAGATTGCTTTGTAAACTGAGAATTAAGTGCACAACATGTGGCCTCATTTTGTATACCTCATCACTGCTACTAAAATATTTACTAAAACATCTACAACTTGTTGGGAAGCTCCTGTCTTAAGATGTGCTAGAGACTGTGACCAAAACAAATTCCACGTTATACACATTGCTGGATCGCAGAACTAAAAGATAAAAAATGCACTACTTCTTGTGCTTTTTTAGAACAGCAACAGTATGAATAGGTGAATTAGTTGGCATTGAAAAAACAGACAAACAAGCAAACATTTGAACCTTCCCTTTAAGGCCTTGTAAGAATTTTATTCTGCAAAGTAAAGATTATTAAAAAATACATTCTTTCATTTTCATTATTCCCTATCACTTGGGATCCTGTTGACTGCTTGCATCCTCATATTTTCATCCCCAAATTCTTGCGAAACACCTGCATATTCTTATCAGTGAAATTTCTTTAACTATTGTGGCTTTTATTTTATGTAGTCACATTAACATCTGTCTGTGGGTACGCAAACTCAGGTCTTTGTCGTTATCTTCTATTATTATCTTTAGTGCTTTTATTATTTTTTCTTTTATTTTTCCTTTAAGGATTCTTTCCTTAGTACACACAGAACATTAGGAGTTGAAAGGGACCTCTGAAGATCATCCAGTCCAACCCCCCTGCCAGAGCAGGGTCACCTAGACTGGGTCACACAGGAATGCATCCAGGTGGGTTTTGAATGTCTCCAGAGAAGGAGACTCCACTTAGGGTTCTTAAGGAAAAGTGAAATATCAAAGACTGCCTGTTCTGGACCATTTTCTGCCTTTACTGCGCTTATTGTTGTTGCTTTTTCTCTGGGTGTCTAGAAGAAAGACTTCTTTTCCCCAGAACTTCTGCATTTTGGTGACAAGTTTCTCTGAATATCTTAGATCAGTGGAAAGACAAAGGGATGTCTTATCAGCTTATCCAAGGGGGGAAAAAAACCCGAAACCTAACACAAAAATCTTTTGTTATAATTTTCCCTTTCCATATAAGCAACTTGGAGCTGCCTTTGCATCCTTGTCTTGCCTTCCCCAAATAGAACTTCTGTGAGCTTTTGTAACTTCCTAGTCATCCTGCAGGACAAGGCTCTTAAATCTGCCAGCTCCAATAGTGTAGTGCTCAGCAAACTTGCCTTCAGAGTTTTGTTTGATAAGCCAGAACTCTTTACAAATGGTCAGAACTTTTGAACTTAAAAGCACAATGTGAATACAAAA
Source organism: Mesitornis unicolor (assembly GCF_000695765.1). Classification (NCBI taxonomy): domain Eukaryota; kingdom Metazoa; phylum Chordata; class Aves; order Mesitornithiformes; family Mesitornithidae; genus Mesitornis; species Mesitornis unicolor. The sequence continues at coordinate 75,832 of NW_010187500.1, read as the reverse complement.
TACTTCTTATTTTCCTGTAGAAAACAATTTACAGTCTATAGCTAACACTTTTATTTTTTAGTTGCTAATGTCATTGGCCTGAAAATGTCATAAAGCTGATGTTATGCTTACTGATCTGTCAAAACAAAGCCTGTATTACAAAGCTCGCAGTGTAAGTTCAGGGCACCCATCCTGTCCTGTGTGTTTGACTTGTATATTTCAGCCATGTTTATGCAGTTACTGGCAGCAAGTCCTCTCCTTATTGCTAGAAATATCTGAAATATGACATCAGGGTTTACATATTCTTTGATAAGCAAACACAACACTACTACCCAGTGGCAGTCTGCAGCTTCAGCATCCTGAAGGCATGGACCACTGTTAAATTTTCCAGTCTCTGGCATGTAACTCAACTCTCATAACTTGTAGCTATTTATGCCCCTTTTCTGGTTTGTTGGAAAGAATTTTGGTAGATGACATATTCACTGACTTTTTCTGCCCAATTTGATCACTGCAGCATAAATCAATCCTTGCTCATCTCCATTTTGTCTTCCTCTCGTAAATGAGGTTATGTGAATTTTATGATAAGAAGTGAGGAAAAGCTGTCATGTGGAAATTTGATTTGGGACAAGACTGAGATGAGCATAGCTGAGTATAAAGAGAAGCTAAGGAACCTATGTGTGGATTAAGTAGTAAAGTTCTTTAAGAGCTCTCAGGAGTATTGTGTTAAGAAAAGATATTGTTGTTACACATTCAACTTGTTGAAACACATAAAATACTCCATTTGAAACATGTTTTGATGTAGTTTTACCAGGGAGCCATACTCTGCTCCTGGTCAGTTTATTTTAATTACCACAGTATTTTCTTTCCTATCTTTGCACAGTCTATAATCACTTTCTCCTTTTGTTTTCTTCATTAACCTTCTGGCTTGAATGTCTTTAGCAGTGCCACCTTTCCACTGTATAGCACTTAGCCTTTTTGCTGAGACTCCAAACAAGGTGTAAAACAAAAAGGCTTTAATCCTCCCCTAAAGAATTTTCCCAGAGCAGCAGAGCGTAGGCTTCAGCACTTCTGAGCTGAAACACATGGGCTATCATCAATTAAAACCTGATCTGATTTATGCTAGGGTCATGCCAGCTACAGAACAGCTCATATCTGAGGACATGCAAAGGAAACGCACAGCTATTCTTGCCTTTTTCTTCCTCATATTGAAAATAGAGCATAATATAAAGCCAGCATCCAATTAGTACTTTTTCTTTTCCCCCAGAAACATCTGTCTTACCAGAAATTGGCTGGAGATCAAAAAAAGTGTTTTATTCACAACCACAGAGTTCCAAAAATACAACATAGACAAATTAAACCCTTTGTAAACTTTATATAAGCCAAACAATATTTAAAAAGTTAAAAATGAAGAGTCTTGTGTAAGAGAAATTGATTTATAGGGAGTTTTTTAGATTGCCACAAATTAAATGGAAAATGTGAAATGGTTATTTAAATCAACGTGAGTTTCAGTTCTGACATGATTCTAAAAAATGCCAGAGTCCATTGATGGATGCAAAGGCAGGATGCAGATTTGCCTAAACAGAGACACGTGTTGCTTTTTGAGAAGCAATAGGGGATCTGTAACATCTGGCTGGAAGTGGAAGATACATCAGAAGCCATATGAGAGACCCATGTGCTTTTAGCACAGTTTGGAAGCTAAGTGAGATAACTCATAGCATTTAAAATGGCAACAGAGCAATTGCCAACATTTGGGCAACTGAATCCTGTATTAAGTGTACAAGCTTTAAGAAGTTGATACCCACTGATGAGAAAATTAAAGAATATTGTATATTTATATTTGCCTGTGCAGTTTCACTTACTGAACATGATAAGCACAACCCTGTGAAAGTTTGTAGGTAATCTGAATTTACATTTATTATCACAACTAGAGGCATATTTTTTATGTATCTGTTTCTGCATTTCTGCTTTTCAACCAGGCAACTTGTAACATTTTATGCTATTATCTGGATTGTTGGGTTTGGGGTTTTTTTGTGGGTTTTTTGCCCACATAGCCAGGGGCTTTCACAGATGAGTTACACTGATGCTTGCTATGGTGATTTAACCAGCTTAGGTGTTCCTCTTATCTAGGAGTCATATTTTCCCATAGCTTAGTAAAAGCAAAAGTATCGGCATCTTGGTTGCTGTGCTTTTTCATCCAAGTGATTACAAGCTATAAATGAAGATGATTTTGTGTTTATACATTTGACTAGCAGCAGTGATTGAGGTATAGGCACATGTTCACATCTGTCAGCTCTGCTGTAACTTCTTTCCCGGGTAAAGGCAGATGTCTGTGGTGTGATAACGTATTAAATTGTGCTTAAGTGTATTTTCAGTTCGATTATACTTCTGTTCACTTCAGTGTGCCTGGGTCAAGGCCTGAAAAAGAGAACTGTAGCATAATTTTCTTTTTAACTTACCTGCTATACCCATTTTCCACAGGTCTTGACATCTCATCTTGTCTACTTTCTTGACATCTAAAAAGAAAAAATTTGCTTGAAAGGAACTTGGGGTAGAGGGGTTGTGTTTGGTTTTCCCCTTTCACTCATTTACAGCAGCATGGCCTTTGAGCTATGAAGACATGGATGTTCATATACACATCAACTTACCATTGCTGACTTCACTCCTAGTAGATAATTGGAGGTTCCTAATATTTGGAGTATTCAGAGATTATAGCGATCTCTCTGGTGCTGGAGAGATCTCTGGCAGCCGTATTTTGCAACCTTCATTAGGCTTCCAAATCCATACTCAAATTCTCTGATAAGTCACTTCATTTTCAGAAGTGCAGAGCATACCCTTTCTGCTACCTCATCAGAAGGTGCAGATGATCAAAATCTGGGGCAACAAAGCTGGTGTAGATTTTAGAGCACAAGTCTGATGAGTAGTGGCTGAGGAAGCTGGAGTTGTTTAGTCTGGAGAAAAGGAGACTGAGGGGAAACCTTATCGCCCTCTACAACTACCTGAAAGGAGGTTGTTGTGAGGTGGAGGCCAGTCTCTTCTCCCTGATAGCCAGTGATAGGACAAGAGGAAATGGCCTGAAGTTGCACCAGGGGAGGTTTAGGTTGGATATTAGGAGGAATTTATTTACTGGAAGAGTTGCCAAGCACTGGACAGGCTGCTCAGGGAGGTGGTTGATCACCATTCCTGGAGGTGCTTAAAGGATGGGTAGGTGTCATGCTTAGGAACATGATCTAGTGGTGGACTTAGTAAGGCTGGATCGACGGTTGGACTCGATCTTAAAGGTCTTTTCCAACTGAAACCATTTTATGATTATGTGATTCTTTGAATGTGTCTCATTTGTGTGGCTAAATATATTTTCAATGGGTTTAAATACTTGCACAGTTTAATGCATTTCAACAAGAAGTTCTGCTTTTCATTACAGTTCTTGAGTTTGGACTGGCAGCTCTAAGTTAAAGTTCATGGCTCCTCATCTATTCAGTTTGTACATTTCCATCACTTACGCATTTGTCATTTAGCAGCTCCTCTCACATTTAGAGTTTTATCTCAGGATTGGTGACATTATAGGATTTTTTTCCCCCGTGATTTGTATATTATTTAAGTCAGTCTTTGGAATCAAAAATACAGTAAGGATATTGAAATAATCAGATTTTCAGAGTAAAACCAGGCTTCAGCTCTTTCCAACATTAGCTTTCTCAAATTTTACTCTCATTTTTCTATAAAACACAGTTTAAAGTTCTTTATAATTAAAAGGGGAAAAAACCCTCAAATAACAAGACAAGCTACAGTTAAGTGTATCTTGTCTAAATGACTTCACAAGCAGTTAATAATTTTATACTCTCAGGTCCGTTTTGATGTACTGCTGGTTAGTAGTTGAATTTTTGCCCTCAGATTTTGACCTTAAAATGTGAAAGTTCAGCTGAAACTAAAATAAATAAGGTTAATGACGATCTATAGGCTGATAAAAGGATTAATTTTAATATAAGGCTGCACTGACAGTACAAGAAATGACTATGGATAAATAAGTAAGAAGCTGAAAGTGTGCTCTGTGGCTGGATATAAAATAGTAATAACTGTTTAATTTTTCTACATTACTTGTTTGCTGGCTTTTCACATAGTTTATTTTCCAGGTCAAAATATTATGGAAGTAAATGTGTCCTCAGTATGTAAATTTCAAGAACTACTTTTCCACTGTGCTTAATTTGAAACTGCCTTGTGAAAGAAATGAGCCACTTCTCTCCATATGAGTGCCACTCTGATTCCTAATCCTCATCCCCCTGATTACAGGCTGTGCAGCTTTTACTTTCTTCTCCTCTTCTTGTTTCACAGTTATACATTGTTTTAGCAACCTGTGGAGTCAGTGATATATGTGGCAGACAAACCCACTGGAAGCTTGTCTGCAGGTTTCTCCCATTGCTAAGTTCAAGAAAAGGCACATTGACAATCATTATAGCTAGCAATGAGTGAATTTCAGAATTGGGAATCTAAGGATCAAATTCTTTCCAGGTTACAAAGTAGCCAAGTAACTCCAGTGTGGCCTGTGAAAACTTAAGTCCCAGATTTGCTTCCACTTTTGGTGCTTAAAAAATTTGTTGAGGATCTCCTTTTACAAGAATATATAGCTCTCATTGTCTTTCTAGAAGCCTACATGAAGGAAAAGCTATGCTGCAGAATAGAAATGAAGGTAATTTATGTGTGATAACAGATTTGCAGTCATTACAAAGCAGCAGTCTCTAAAACTGACGAGTTGATAGCCTCTTCATTCCTTTTTGACTATTGGATTATCTTCTAACATTCTTACTTTCAGTTAATAAATACTTGGATAGCCATGATTTCCAGCAATTTAAAAAAAATACATTTTAAGTTAATAATAATAATTTCAGCACTTTAAAAGATTTTTGTCAGGAATTATACGGCCTATGTGGAAAACTTTAAGCCTCTCAGTGCGAGTATGTGAAGCTAATTGCAAACAATTGAGTTATTACAGCAGAGTAAATCACCTCTTATCTGTCTGACTTAATCCCCCTTCTTTTGCACTTGCATTTGCATTCGTAATGAATGAAGCTGTATGCACAGATCGTTAGCATAGGCCAGCTGAGTGGAATCTCACTAAGCTGCAGCAACTCACTTGTTTCCAATCAGCTGATCATAACCCCAAAATGGAATTTCAAACAACCCCTTTTTCCCCACTTCTGAAGTACTGAGTGATCAGGTAAGCCAAATTGCAGCTGACAGAAAGCTACATTTCTTTC
>NW_010187500.1:13154-70576 GCF_000695765.1 Mesitornis unicolor | reverse complement strand
CCTAGTCTTTTTAAATTGCAAGTAGTACATTCTTAATTTTAAGGGTAATGTTGCCTTTCCTCTCTTTATCATTAAGTCTATAAATACAAATTGCAAAGCTGATGTTTACACACTAATTTTAAATGCTGTTTTGAATGCTGAAAAGATTAATTTTGATTCATGTACAAGTAACACATCATTTAGCCTTAATGATTTTTCACCATTTATTTCTTAGATTGTTGCTCAGATTTGGAAGTCATGTCTTTCCTACTGCAGCTGAAGTCTTTGCTATGTGCAAATATAGCACCTGCTTAACTGAAATCTCTTTTGAGTCAGTTTTAGTGAATCCATGCAGTCATTTTAGTTAGACAATCCCTTCAGCCTTATGCCTTGATTATTCATGGCCCCGTGCATTCTGTTTCATCTTATGCTTCTTTTATCTTATACTTCATTTGTACAGATTTTCCAGCAGTCTAAATGACAACACTTGGGACAAAAATAACTGAATCCTTAGTCCTTTGACGGGTACCTCTGGGCTTATCAAATTTTAGCAGGTTCAAGTGGTGATGTCCTCAGCTTCTCGCCTTCCCTCTTCTGGGGGTTCCCACTTCATGGTGGAGCTGCTGGAACAGGAGGCACATTTATGCTCTGCCAGATCATAATGCCGCTTACAAAACCATAGATTAGGGGGAATTTCCTGACTATGAACTGGAACAAATGAGCCCTGAAAATCTATCTCCTAAATCGTAACTTACCTGCAAAACAGTATTTTTTGGTAGAAGGATAGGACACATTCTTAGTGACAATAGAGCATAAACAACTTAATCAGCTGCATTTACTAGATGGACTCCCTCCTCCTGTCTAGGATTCTTTTAAGCCAATATAATAATTTTGAGGACCTGGACTATTCTTTATCAATGTTTAGGACTGATAATTAAGTATCTTTAGCTCTCAATTAGTGGCAAGTCCCTAGCAATGATATGACTGACAAAGCTGCTTAAATGTGAAACTTAGAATTAGTGGTGTACACAAAGGCAGAAAAGCACACAATTGTATGACTGTGAAAAAAATCATGAAAGTAAAATTTGTTACCTAAAAAGACCCTATGTCAGGGGAAAACTGTTTTCTATGTTCTTGTGTGTAGCTGAATATGTGATCTTGGGGGATTGGACTAGATGATCTTTTGAGATCCCTTCCAATCCCTAATGTTCTATGATTCTGTGTGATTCTGTGATCTTTCAAAGCATATTGCACAGCTCATCCATTTTGTGAAATGACCATGGGTAGAGTAAAAGGAATGGATAAACAAGAGGAAGAATTTTATGATTAGGCAATGCATTTTTAGAGTAATTTCTTGTTTCTTAACTGTTACCAATGCATTCAATATCTTCAGTGTCCCAAGAATGAAGGGAGCAGGGTAAGTTACCGGAGGCTTATGTCATTGTGGGCAAAATGTAGAAGGTATTGTTCATCAAAAGAAAATCTATGGTTAACTTAGTAAGAGAAGCCTAGACTCCATAGTAAATCCATATTCAAAAAGGAACTGGGTGACTAGACAGAATATTAATTCTCCTTGTGGATGTGAAACATATCCCTGGAAGGTGAGTGTCCAGTAAAAACAAATATGCAGTCTCCAGTTTCAGCCTATTCAAGACACTGAGTTCTGAATAGCTTTTGGACGTGCAGGCAAGTTCCAGAAAAGCCAAATCCATTTCCCTGAAATGCATTACATTTAAAGTAAACTTAATTCTTAATTTGAAAACTGACAGTAAGTTCCACTAGTCAGTATTTTGGCCAGTTTTGAGATGTCTTCTAATATTAAGAACATGCAAGCACTGAGAATGGAAGGTTTTTGCCAGTTTAGAGTTTACATTCCTGTAGTGACTATAGTTTGAGATCCATTCCTGCATTAGCAATCTAGGAAGGTCAGCACGATTGCAGTGCCTTAGTCTGAACTTGCAACTTGCTAATGTGTTTGAAACTGTCAGATTGCAGATCTGCTGCCTAGCATAGCAGGAAGTGAGCCTCCAAAGCATGTAATTATAGCATTGCTGTTGTCCTGCTGCCTGAATGCTTTAATGATGGACCAGGATCTCATAATAAAAAGGCCTACAAAGAGGCAGTCCAAACTGGCATCTCCTCCAGGGAGCACGTAGTCCAACTGTGCAAGTGTTGAGTGTGGAGATTCAAGTAAGGGCGCTGTTCTAGCAGGCTGCTCTGTACACCGAGTGTTGAAGTGGGTACTTCCAGTAGCAGCACTGGGGTCATACCAAGGATGCTTGGAGGACTGGTACAAATTGAGCTGTCAGCAGGTAGACTTGCTGCTGTGGATTTACTGTGGTTTTACTACTTCTTATTCCCCTGCAAGCAGTATGCAAAAATACACAAATGTTTTTAATGTATTCAGTTATTTTTTTTAAAAATGCAGTTTACAGATCTTGACAAATTTCTTCTGTTTTGTATCACATAACAATTTCATTTGCTAGGTGCATTTGAGTAGGGTGGTTAATTGTAATGCAGGTCCATAAATGGTTTAGATTTAGAAAAATCCAAATTAACTACTGTGCCTCTTTCTATATTTTTTTAAACCTCTGTCAGAATAAATAAGCTTTTTCTTCCTTAGACATTTCTAGTTCAATTTTGAATATGAGTTAATTCCAAATATCATGCTTTAAAATGAACTATTGCACTATTAGGAATTGTCATGCATATGAAATAAATGTTTATCACTCTAAATGGTTCTCAGGTGCCAATATGAATGAGAGCATCCGAGGAGCAGTACTTAAGAATAAAAACTGCACTTCCTCAATGCAACCACGCCATTCTGCTTGCTGAGGTGGAGCTGAAAGTGCTCCTGCTAACTTTGTGCCTTTAAGATACTCAGTTAAGCTACCCATGATTAATTTTTTGTAACAATTTCCTTCATTGAAGTTCGACTAATTTGACATAAAATGTAGCTTTTGAGCCCAGAGTTAACCAAATGGCTGGTGGAGAAAACATAAGAGCAGAGTGTTGGCTTTCTTCACTCCAAAATTTGATGATTTTATGAGGAGATGATGAAAGTAGGAACTTTCCTTATCTAAAGAAAATGAATTATGTTGAATATAGGAAGTATTTGAGTCCTGAACTGTCCCAGTCTGATGACCTGCCCAACAGGCCCTGAATTTCTCTAGGGAAAATGGTTCTAAGTCCAGCCATTAATGCCTTTTAAGTTCCTCTTTACATCAAAGTTTTTCCAATTCTTTTGGAAGAACCTAGCTTTTTAAGTGGTTCAAATAAATAGAAATATGATTAAGTACTTACTTGTCTTTTGTTTGTTTTAGTTTAAAAATGGTTTTCTAAATGGATAAAACTACATTTCTGTAATGAAAATAAATGAGCTATTTATTTTTTCAAGTTCAGTTAGTGGTTTTCCTGAATGTGTTTTTTAAACACTGCAAGAAAAATATTACCTATCTTTTGGTTCTTGGAGAAGGAGAGAGTATATTAGTCCTTCAGGAAACTTATGTTTTGATGTGTAAACAAGACTCCCCATAAATGAGAACTGTTTTTTTTCTTTCAAGTTTCATAACAGTTGCATTCACTTTGGTCTTTGTTTTGATTGCATGTGAGAGCTATCCTCTCCTTTAACTACATATTGCTGTGTCAGACTCAAAGTTTGGGAGATGGCTGAAAGACTCAGGTTCTTCTATCTTACAACTCTGTCTTGTCACAGGAGACATACTGAACTCTTCAATCTATGAACCAGTGACATTCTTTTCTATTAGTGTCTTAATACCTGAAAAATTAAATAAATATTTTAGGCTAGAATAACTGAAGTTTAGCATGATGGAACAAAAAGCAAAATCTCTAAGTATTTTTTAATCCATGGACTGTTCTGTGATTCCAAAAGAATATTCAAGAACTAATGCAGTATATTAAAAGCAAATAATAAAAGATAACTGCTGGGCTGAAAATATTTAAATGGACCATTAATGTTTATTTAGCTGCCTTGTGAAGATAGTCTCTTACACTAACAGATGAGAAAGAAAAAGAGATGAGAACAAAAGAAGTGCATTCAACATAGACATACTGCATACATCAAAGAAATTTCTTAGGAGAAACCGCTCCATAATAAAAGCATGTATGATAAATAGGAATAAAACTTTATATCTGAACTCTGGCTTGTATAAAAAATTTAAATTCACATGTTGATAAGATTTTATCCTACTCCCCTAAAGAATCGGACAATTGTGCGGTTTTGTTAATTAAAGTAAAAATTAAACTAGGAGTGAAAGTCCCAGAGATTCTCAAACTTTTCAGGAATTTGTCTGAAGTGGCTATGCAGAGGCAAAAAAAATTAGTCTGTTCCATGTCCTCCATGAGAAAACACTAGAATTTTGTTCTACATTATTTAGCAACAGCCTCCTCCAGTTTGAAATGAGATGTTTTAGAAATAATGTTTTAGTTGTCCTTTTCTAAAATAACAACAATATCACACAGAGCCACAGACTGGCAGGGGTTGTAAGGGACCTCTGAAGATCATCTAGTCCAACTCCCTGCAACAGCTAGTTCACCTACAGCAGGTTGCACAGGATCATGTCCAGGTGGGTATTGAGTGTCTCCAAAGATGGAGACTCCACAGCCTCTCTGGGCAGCCTGTTCCAGTGCTCTGTCACCTTCAGCATAAAGAAGTTTTTCCTCATGTTCAGATGGAACTTCCTCTGTGCCAGTTTTTGCCTGCTGCCCCTTGTCCTGTTGCTAGACACCACTGAAAAGAGGGTTCATTGAGTATCTCACACATTCTTCACATGACCCTCACCTATCTGTGCCATATCCTGTAACGAAAGACCTTGTATTTCTAGCAGCTTTTATTTTTGATTTAAAAATACCAATACAAAAATGAACAACAAAGGAGGAACTGAAACTTTTAGACTATTGTGACTGTATTGAAATCAACATTGTAGTAGCTGCTATACTGATTGAAATATTCTTGCTTGTATGATACTAGGAAAGAACTTGTGTTTCAAAGTGATGCATGTTTGAAAGTGATACAGCACTTCTCCCAGATTGTCACTGAATTTTTCCAAGACATTTGCCTTTGAAGCAAAGAATACTTTGATTTGGAAAACTGAAATATATGGCAAATGTGAAATGGATTAAAAGCTGGCTCACTGACAAATTGAAAAATGTGATGTTAATGGACAGATATAAATGACTTGGATGTGTCTAGCAGGGTCAGATGCGTCTACCCTGGATTCAGTTCTTGGGTCAATAGCACATAACATTTTTATCAGCTGTCTAGACAGTGGTATAAGACATCTTCAGTAAAGCTTGACCATGCCAGAGATTGTTGAGGTAGTAAATAATATGCTAGATAATTACAGAAACTAATAAAACATATTTTAATATGGCCAAGCACCAGCCTCTTGTTCAGGATAGGAAACTATATGTAGTTGTAAAGCTGTGATTTAGAGAACGGCAGGTTATTCAAGATAATTGGGTCTACTTAAGTTTTTTGTGCAATGTTGTGGAAGGAAAAAGCACTAATGCAATAATGCATGTATTAAAGTCAGACTGTCAAGTGTAATGGGGTCTTGATTGCCTCTGCATATGCTATATTAATAAAACTTCCTCTAGAGTGCCAAGTCGAATTTTGATGTCCAGTCTTAAGGAAAATAAAGAAATGGAACAAAAGAAAGACATAGGGATGCACAGAACCTGGACATAAGGTTTTAAATCCTATGTAGCTTTAAGAATTTCACCTTAGTTTATCATTATGTATGGGTACTTGGGCATGAAAAATTTGTTTGTAGATACGGGACAAGGAACACTTTCAGTACCATTGATAAAGATGCAGTAAAATTCAGTGACTGGAAAATTAAATTAAGCTGAAAATGCAACCTCAAATTACCTTGCAGTTTGTTAGCTTTGAGGATTACTAAATAGTGGAACAGCTGATGCATAGAGGTGGTAGACTCATCAGGACTAGACATTTTTAAAAAAAAAAAAAAAGGAAAAGACAGTGTGCTCTTGCTAAAAGATGCACTGTATTCCAACCTCTGAAAGGGACTACACGTTGGAGGTGAATATCTGGTTGGGATAGCAAGCAGAGGGGTTCTGGCTGTTGCTGAGAGCTGTTAATTTTATGATTTCATGTTTACAGTTCACATGCTGCAAGGAGAACAGTTATACATGTCCTGTTCTCAATCTAAAACATACATGATTTGCCTAGAGGAGTCATGAAGAAATTACTTCCCTTACTTCTTGTACACAGGACTAAATAGTTTCCTTGTTCTTTGCTGGCTTCTGATCCAGAAACAAGTCAAGGCTGAAATTCACATCCTGGAAAGGTTGATCTAGTCCTCTGTGCTCTAAAGGGATCCTCTTTCATAGTCCCTGAGCATGACTTGTGGTCACCATTGCAGTGCTTATAAGGTGGGAGGGGACTTTGAGGAGTGAACAGGAGGAGTCCAGCTGAAGTTTCTGGGCTAAGAGCTCTTTCTTGCCTGAAGTCCCACAAAACTATGAAACCAGGAAGTTTGTCACAAGTCCACCTGGCCTGAGAACATGAGAGTCTTGAACATAGTGCTGGGTTCTCTGGTGCCTTGCTGTATGAGTGGGGCAGGGTTTTCTGAGGAATGCCTATTTTACCAGCTCTAATAGGTGGAAAAATTAGAAAAGCTTTCGGACAAAGAAGCTTTTTTTAGATCTTAAATAGCAACACATCCTTGAAACCAAAATACAGGTTGAGAGAAATTTCTCTCAGCCTAATGGCATATGTTAATAATCTAGACTATCTGAGAGAAGAGGTAGTAGACAGAGGAAAGCATGAGATAAAAAGGCTATTGTCACCATAGGAAAGAGAGCAGCAGGTGCTCTGTTGCTTGTTGGAACATAGTATCAGCTGGGGTAGGGGTTATGGAAGAAGGAGTTTGTACTATGTGATAAAACTGTTATTTCTATTGTGTCCATATTTTTTAGTATTTAGAGGAATTGCAAACTTTAGTAGGCTCCTTTTCAGAAGTATCCGCCAAGTATCTCTCTAAAAGATCATAGGTAGAGAGAACATTTAAAAATGGTCCCACTGATGCCTTTCTTTTTGTCTTTAATATGTCAGTGTGAATTAATTCATATATTTAATAGTTGTTTAATTTCATCCATGTATTTTACAAAGCACTTGCATCAGAAGAAGCGCATTGTGCTCTTGGAAATGAATGGGCAGGACCTACAGATCTTGATGATACTCATCAGAAGACACACACTGTGAGGCTTGTAAATATTGGCAATTCTGCGTTTGTTCCTTAGGTGTGGTCTGTTCCTTTTGATGCATAATCAGTCCACGTCGAATTTGCTTCTGCTTATAGGTTTAGCAATGCTGGACCTATTTGCAACATGCACCTCAGGGAGCCATATTCTGTAACAGAAAATATTTTTTGCCCATCTTCCCCTTGTAATACATAAACAATATACAAAATGGACAGTGGTTTGCTTGTTCACATGCCACTAGATTTCACCAAGGAACTATTTGCTGGTTTGTGTGTTGTACTTGTAGTTTATCGGAATTCTTAATTAAAAGCTTTAGTGTATTTAGCTACACCTGATTTGAGGCTATTAATTTATAAAGGATGTGCTTTATCATGGTACTTACAGTACAGTGTTCATCTTTTTAATGGATGTAGTAGATCTAATTTGTACTGGTATATTATTGCTTTTAGCAATGTGGTGGTGTGTTTGCCTAGAAGTAGAAAAAAACAGTTTGAGATTGGAATTAAAAGTTTATTGATGGCACTGCTATTGGAAATGCTGGAAAAAATTATCAGAGGTTTTTTTATTGGTTGGCTTTTTGGTCTGTTTTGAAGGTTTCCGGGTTTTATTTATTTTTTTTAAGTCATATTTAGTGGTTATATTCATTTTGACCATTTTCTTTCAGGAATATCAGCCTTGTAATACCAATGCCTGTCCAGAATTAAAAAAGACAACTCCTTGGACGCCTTGGACCCCAGTCAATATTTCAGACAATGGTGGCCACTATGAACAGCGTTTCCGATACACCTGCAAAGCGCGCTTGCCTGACCCAAATTTGCTAGAAGTTGGAAGGCAAAGGATTGAAATGCGCTACTGTTCCAGCGATGGCACCAGTGGATGCTTGACAGATGGTAAGCAAAGCTAGAGGGACTGCATGGTGCCTACTGCTAGCGAGGTGTCTGCAGTTCCATTTTCAGCACAGAGTGGAAGTTTTTGCTTCCTGGTGTTTTGCGTAACAGAACTGATAATGAAAAGAAGGACGTAGTGATCACAACGGGGATCTAGCTTGTATTTCTCCTGGATGTAGCCTCATTATTCAGACTAATCAAGTGTCATTTACCACTGATTATGAGGTTTGACAGGTTATTTTAATATTCTTTACAATATTTTGTGAGCCGTGACATGGCAGCCGAGTTCTTGGAGGATTCTGTCACCTCCTGATACTCTCTTGGGCTTCTGCTGGGGGAGAGAGTTTATGCTGCATTAGTGTATTTGATAAATATTTAGCTAGAATATGTAGTATTGATGCTGAGAAGAACTTTTTCTCAGTAATTCTAAAGTAACAAATGTAGGATTCATGCAGGTGTTTAACTGAATAAGGAGTTTATGAACTGGATAATTTCTGTTATAAAAGTTTATGTTATGCTATTGCTAGCTATTTGAAGTTCTGTTTATTTCTGAGATGGGAAACTGAACTCCTCCAAAATCTTTTCAACTTCAGATGACTTTGAATTGGAAGCATTTTATTTTTGAATGTTGTTCATTCCTCATCAGTAATATATAGTCTTGAATAAATGTTATTTGTGTATACATATAAAAAATAAAAACTAGGACAACTTCTGACAGTCACTTTAATTTTATTAATAAAATTTAATTATCAGTTTTAGTTATATATCAGTGTTTCTTTTTAAGTATTATATTTTAGTTACATAATCTAAGGAAATACTTATTTTAAATTATCATTTTTTAATATTTATAGGCCTGCTTTCCACTTACATAGCCTTTTGTACCTTCACAATACCCAGGTTAGCTGAAAAAATGTGTAACTGAAGCCATTTAGCTTATCTAAGGCCACAGAGAGAGAATGGTTTCTAAGTCCTTGGATGTTCTAGTTCTTAACAATGTTTTCAGGCAGACCACCTGTTGTGAAAAATCAGTATTAAGCATTTCCTGACTGTATTGGGTTTATATGGCAAGGCTTTGGTAGTGGGGGGGGCTGCAGGAGTGGCTTCTGTGAAATGATAGAAGCTTCCCCCATGCTTTTCATCCTGGGTAAAACTTCACTGATTCGCGTGACATCTGCACCTCTTTGGAGAGGGCAAGATGTTAGTAATTCTTTAAAGACATACATAGTAGTGAACTGCATGAAATAATAAAAGAAAACCCATGGTACTGCAAATGAGACTTAGCTTCATACTCTGTGTCATTCCCATTTCAGGTAATCTACTGTCTCCAGTGTTTATTTTTTAGGTCTGGATAGCAAGGCAGATTTTGGCATGGGGCAACTTTTGTTTCTGCTATTCTTTTGTCTTTATCCAAATTAAGTTTCAAACTAGCATTTAGCTAAGATTTTGCTCTGCTAGGATTGGTGTGTGACTTGCTTTCTTGTCGTAAGTACGACTTTAGTGTGGTGGTGCTGCTTTTTGCTGTCTTTCAGCATTTTGACATTTATAACACCTTTTTAAAATTTCATGACATTAAATGAGAAAGAGAATATTTTTTTCACCAGATGGTAGTTAGGAGAGTTATCACAGCAACTCAAAGTGCATCTACAGAAGAGTCTAGATATGTTCTTGTCTGACAGCTGAGATGGCAGCACTTAAGAATGGAGTATAGGAAAGCCAATGCACTACTTAGCAGGTTAGTAGGACAAACCAGTGCAAGAGGCCATGTGTCCTAGATCACATTACTGCAAGAAAATTAAGCATGGAGACACCTTTCTCAGCTCTAAAGTTATGATCACAAGTACTGCTGGAGATGTATGCCTAAGCTGACTCTTTCTTACAGAATATAGTGAGAAGTAATAGTGCCTATGCTTTGTGAAATAAAATGTTCAGGCAGAGTGAGAAAGACAAGGGTGTGTGTTAGCTGCATTCTTTGCCTGATTACCTTGAAGATTTTTCCTTCACTTCTGGACATCAGATTCCTGAATTTCCTGGTGTTGTATATGTGGCATCTTGCTGAAGCTGCTGCTTTGCTTCATTTGGAAATAATTAATCATTGAACCAATGTATGGAAGTGGCACTGTTGCATAGTAGTTGAGGTGTTCGTCTGGGAGAATGATTTTTGCTGACTAATCCCAAAAATACTGGATATTTAAATACTTTCATAGAGTAGCCAACAGGGCAGAAACTAGTATGAATCTTTCCATTCTTCCTAGTGAGTTCCCTCATAACTTTGTCATTAAGTCACTCTTTGACTCTTTTTGGCGAATGAGTCTTTAATTATTCTGTAATAAAAGATCGAACTCAATCAGTGTTCCAAGTGGCTGCATTAACTAATATTCTTCTGGTGAAAAGAGTTACTGTTATGTCTCCTTTAGCCACATCTTATTTTGAGCCTGTTTGCTTAGGCATTTTCTGATTATGGATGTGAGATCACTATGGAGTGGGACATTTCAGGGGTGGAGGGGAAGACACTGTTTTGATTTGCTGATGTGACAAAACTTACTCACTGATTCTAAACTGCAGGGTTCAGAAGCACTTCCCTGATCCCAGGTTTGAATCTGGGACAGTGCACCACACCTCTGCTGCTCCTTGATTCCATGGGAAGAAAATATATGAGTAAGAGTCATGTAGTGTAGCTGTAGCTTTTCAAACAGAAGGATCTCATGAGAATGGGAAACCATGTATTTCGGTGGACACCTTCACAATTTCTGGCTAGATAGCAATGAAACATCATAACTTACTTTCACCTTGATCAGAGCTAGGATACTGTGGAACATTCTTTTCATTATCTTCATGTTGAACTGTAGCAATTTGCTGGCTTTTATAGAAAGATTAATACTGGTACAGCATGCTCAGCATACCTCATTACCAAAAATGTCCTCTGCAAAGATCAGTTCTCTGTTCTTTGCAGAAAAGAGGCGTTTGTTAGAAATTTTCTTATTGCCTATAATCTCCTGCTGTGCAGCTATAGTCATGCCATGTTAAATAGAATAGTGTTTCACTGTCAGACACAGGCAAAGCAAACTTTCTTTGCAGTCTGAGCTTAGAGGTAAAGCTTCCTGCCAGAAACCCACTAGACTCCTCCTGAGTGTGGTAAGAGTTCTATCAACTCAACCAAGCAAGCAGTAGCATTTGCCCACTGTATCCATGCTTTTCTGATCTGAAGTTTGATTAAGAGGAAACAAAGATACATTTTGTTCTCTGTCCCTGGGTTTTCATATAGTGCTCAGATAGGGAAGGGACAGCTATTACAAATAAACTAAGAGAGATTGTGTACATTATAGCGCATCTTAATTCAAATGTCTATACACTCCAGCATTAAAAGTCTGCAAATTACATCACCATAGACTTTGATCTGTGCTTATTAAATGTATTAAATATCTGCATTCAACATAGTAACTGACTTTCTGTGGAAGTATCTGATATAGAAGCACTACGAATTATATTGAAAACATAAGTGTTTAATCCAGCGGTAAAAATTTCACAAGGTATGAGGTTACACAATTTTTCCAGGTTGAATTTATATCGCCTAACTCTAGACTCCATTTTAGCCTGCAAAGACAGCTAGCACCCTGGGGAATGAGGGATCCATCTGAAGATAAGCATCTGATATAATGGGCCAAGCCACCTTCTTTTCTTTCCACATTGTATACAAAGGAAACAGCAATGATGAGCTAAGGCAAGATACTTGAATTTGACATGGCCAAAGTTGGATGAGGATAGCTCTCAAAATACCTTCAGAAAACAATTAAACAAACACAGCCCTTCTAATTTTAGTCAAACAGTCTTACAGATCTTTTATTTGCTTTTTTCCATTTTTAAAAATCTTTGGTTAGTGGAGGGGTGGGAAGAGAGAATAAAACCTGAAGAAAAGTCCCAAGTTTCTTAAAGGAGAAAAAGGCACCTGGAAATCTGACCTCGTTAATGTTTATGAACTTGTAAAAGGCGAGCGTCAGGAGGAAGGAGCCAGGCTCTTCTCAGTGATAGCCAATGACAGGGCAAGGGGCAATGGGAGCAAGCTGGAGCATAGGAGGTTCAATCTGAACATGAGGAAAAACTTTTTTACTGTAAGGGTTACGGAGCACTGGAACAGGCTGCCCAGAGAGGTTGTGGAGTCTCCTTCTCTGGAGACATTCGAAACCAACCTGGACGCGTTCCTGTGTGACCTAGTCTAGGTGATCCTGCTCTGGCAGGGGGTTTGGACTGGATGATCTTTCGAGGTCCCTTCCAACTCCTAATATTCTGTGATTCTGTGATCTGAACTTAGATTCTCAATTGTCAAGTCTTTCTCTATGCCAAACTTAAAACAATAGTTAATTTTGAAGGTAGGATGTAATTTTGTCTGAAATGCTGTTTCAGTGGTCATGGTCTCTTGTGAAGAGATTGATCAAATCCTAGTGTTACCCACAGGAAATCTATAGTGGATTTGGAATTTAGTACAGAAGAAAACAGGTGCTGATAATCAGTAATGTCCAGCAGTCAGGAGGAGTACATGTTGAGATGTTATCTATTTTACTGTCTTATTGAAGCTAATCTGTGGTATTCTGAGATAAGAAAAAAATGAATTGTGGAAGTTAGAACTGAATTTGATGACAAATTCATATTTGATTGACAAAGAACTGTTCAGTGGAACTTTGAGATTAAATATTTAAACACAGAAAAGCTAGCTACAAGAAATAAATTTCTGGTGGCACCATAACATCCTCCATCTGCATACTATTTGGTTTTGGGTTTTTTTGTGTTTGTTTTTGTTTGTTGTTGTTTTTTTTAAATAAGGTATCTTTGCATTACATTATCTTTTGTCATTACATTTTACCATTTAGATTTTACTAAGTAAGTTTTGAAGTTTTATAAGGTTTTTATAAGCTATGGGTATACAAGCCTGAAGGTATACAAGTTTTATACTTCAATGATCTTGTCAAATACTTGAGGAATAACTTCAGAAAATGACAACACTGAAATAATCTTTGGTTATACTTGTTCCCTGCTGCACTTTAAATAGTGTTTCATGCTGTCAATTAGAAACTATTGAGGATGTTTGAATTTTGGCTTCAGATCATCTTTTCCCAAAGTCATGAACCTAGACTTCTTGGATAATTGCATTTTCTTTGTTAGGAGAGCATAAGGCATAAATCAGTCAAGTAAAATAATTTATCAGGTGTCACTGCTACTTCTCTCTTATTTAGAGCTGTATTCCTTAGCTACAGGCTAGATTAGAGAATTATTATAAATATATGTGCTTTATTACAGCCTTACTTTCAAGGCAAATTAGTTGAACTGGGCTGGGAATGTTGCAGTCTTCAAGAAGAATTGAGCCAATCAAGGTCTCATTACAGGCTTTTGCAATGGCAGATTTTTTTTCTCCTGTACTAGTCAGGACAGGTGACTTTCATGTTAATATGTCTACAAACAGGATTAATTTCTTGTGGGGTAGTAGACTATTCCAATTCTACATAATATTTTTTAAAAGTTACTTGGAAATTATCAAATCATCTTGGTTTAGATCGCAATTACGTAACTTAATTAATTAGACAACTTTTTTCCGTTATACATGCTTTTTAAGTATAATGAAATAAGTAAGTCAACGGGGAAGTAGTGCTAATTTCTCTGTAATTTTACCCATAATGAACAAAGCATAAGCACTTAAAATAGAGAATAGTATTCTGTTTGGGTGTCAGTTCATATCTTCTGTCTTCTCTGGTCTTAGAAGCTGATAGTTATTTTGCCCACAAAACCCCTGTGATTGCTTTTACTGAAGTTTTTGCAGTATTTTATGTTACTTTTGGAAATTTTTGCTTTAGGGTAGAAAAAATGCCTGTTTAAAATTGCACTGGGATTAAGTGTTAAAATTCCCTTTTCTAGCCTCAGTGTGCAGCAGTTTATTACTTGAGTATGACTTCTAAACAACTGAAAATAAGCCTGTTGGTAAACTGAAAGCAGAATTCATACATTCTAGTTCTTCACAGGGCTTTAAGTCAGCCATAGGCTTTCTGAGAACAATTTTGTTTTAAAAATGTGAATGATGAACCTTTCATAAAGGCCAGATCTGAATTTGATTCACAGCTGTTCTGTCTGTTTTGTGAAAACTGCTCATTAGTTCGCTGATGATGCTTTGACTGATCAATCTTTCTGTAGATTTAACAACTATTTCTGTAGGTAGGCATTAAATAGGCAGAGCTTAGGTGTTGTTTTAGTGACTAGACTTTTGCTGTTACCAAGCCAAGGGCATTGGCCCTTGCATTCTGTTTTAGCCAGATATTTTCGTCTTGGGGGCAATTAGCTGGGAAATACAGAAGGTTTAATATTGTTTTCTGCTGGGTAGAACAATCTGGTTTTGCTCTTGGAGGTAGGTGTGGAGTAATCAGAAAGTGACCCAAATCACAGAAGTGGCAAGCAAGAAAACAACAGTTTAATGATAAAAGTAAGAGTTTTCATAGTTTCATGACTTTTGGTCTGAAAGATTACAGTGCTTTTGTATTTAGACCTTCTCCTATTGAATTTTATGTAACTGTGATACAGATAGGAGTCAGTTCTTTATCGCTTACTTTCTGAAGAAGTTTTTCTGGAAGAAATTCTACAGTGTAATTTTTTGGTTAATTTTGCATTACCCCCTCGTCCCCCCACCACCTCAACAAATAAACAGGACTCCTTAGCTGAAGGACTCAATAATTCTTATTGTCTGTCCATTTTCCATAGCTTAACAAGTTACTACACATCAGTTGGTCAAAGAAAGGAATGAGTGATTGAACTTTCCATTGGCAACATAGTCCTTGCATGGACAAGAGCTCTGCAGACATGTAATAATTAGACCAGGACTCCTCTTTTTTTTATACATATGTTTGTGTATATATACGTGTGTGTGTGTGTGTGTGTGTGTATGTATTTATAATGCATGCATATGTATAAGTGTATATGTATATGCGCACATGATTTATTAGATTGTCCTCATGCTATTGTTATGCTAGGCAAATTCACCTGGAGATTCATACTCTATAATAGCTTTTCAAATTACCATGTGAAACTATCAATATTCTAATACTTTTGGAGGGGTGTCTTTATTAAATAGTGGCTATATAGGATATTGAATAACTTTTTTTTTAAAAAACGCTGCATGATCTGAGTTGTAATAAAGTGAAAATACTTCAGAAGCACTAAGTCGTGAAACTGAAAGGGGTTGTTATATACAGAATGCTGTCTCAATTACTTTAATTTTCAACTATGTCTTTTCTCTTGGATTTCTTATCTAATATCTGGTTTACATTGTATAGAATCATAGAATCATAGTATCATTAAGGTTGGTAAGGACCTCTAAGATCATCAAGTGCAACCATCAACCTAACATCACCATGCCCACTAAACCATGTCCTGAAGTGCCACATTTCCCTGTCTTTTAAACACTTCCAGGGATGGTGACTCCACCACTTCCCTGGGCAGCCTGTTCCAATGCTTGACCACTCTTTCAGTAAAGAAATTTTTCCTTATATCCAATCTAACCCCCTCCTGGTCCAACTTGAGGCCATCTGATGCTATGTTTATATCCAACCATTTTGTTCAGGTCACATTTTCTTTTTGCATTGCCTATGAAAGAGATATTTACAGGTTTTGTAAAAATGCAGGGGCTGCATTGATGGAATACTTACACAGAGTGTGTTTTCTGTCACTGCCAAAGATGCTCTTTAGAGTTTTGTGTTCAGAGAGGCAGCTGTTCTGTGCCTTGCCATCTTCTGACAGAAATAATCTTTCTTAGTCTTCTCCTTAATGTATCTGAAAGAGAGCTACTAACCACCTGCTTAGTTTCTCTCCCCACATCTTCAGAGACCTTAACTCTTAAATGCTCAAGAAAGATCCTTAGAAAAATCTATAAAACAGATTATAACCCGTCTGTTCATGGTGTTCTCCTGTAAATTCTAAAAAAAATCAACAAAGGAGATTTTACGTGTGGGAAGTATAAGTATGAAAGAATAACAGGAAAATGGTTGTGTCTTGAATAATCAATCAAATCTCCTCCTTAACAGAGGAAATTAATCATGGTTACTTTTCATAAGGGTCCAGCTAAAATGAAAGCTGGGGTCAAGAGTTACTATTTCTACTTTTAAAAATGAAAATTTATTGTACTTAAATATCACTGAATCATTTAGGTTGGAAGGGACCTCTTAAGATCATCTAGTCCAATCCCCCTGCTTGATCAGAATTTGAAGTCCAGTTTTTAATATCTCCACAGATGGAGACTACACAACCACAAAGGGCAACCTGTTCCTGTATTTGACCACACTCACAGTAAAAAGCTGGGGTATTTTATGCTCAGATGAAATTTTATGTGTTTTAGTTTGTGCCTATTGCCTCTTGTCCTGTTGGTGGGTGCTACTGAAAAAAGCCTGGTTCACTCTTCTTTATTCCCCCCATCAGTTATTTATACACACTGATGAGATCCCCTTGAGCTTTCTGTCGTCCAGATTGAACAGTCCCAGCTCTCTCAGCCTCTTCTCATATGAAAGATGCTCCAGGTCCTTAATTATCCTTTGCCTCTGTCCTAGATTTGCTTCAGTAAGTCCATATCTTTCTTACTGAGGATCCCAGAACTAGGCCCATCACTCCAGATGGAATCTCACCAGTAATGAGTAGAGGGGAAGGATCACCTCTCTTGAGCTACTGTCAAGGCTCTTTCCAGTGTAACCTCGGAAGCTGGTTTTCCTTCTTTGCCACAGGGGTACATTACTGGTTTACAGTCTATTTGCTGTCTACCAGGACCCCAAGATCCTTCTCTGCAGAGCTGCGTTTTAGATGATTGGCCTCAAACTATAGTTACATGGGGTTGTTCCTCCCCAGATGCAAGTTTTTGCATTTCCCCTTTGATGAACTCCACAAGAATCCTCTCTATGTAGACGAAGTGTGACACAACCTTCCAGTGCATCAGCCACTCTTCCCAGTTTTATATCATCACCAAACTTGTCCAGGTCATTAAGGTGTTAAACAGGATTGGACCCTGTACTGACCCCTGGCATACATCACTAGTGACTTTCCTGCAGCTGGACTTTGTATGACTCATCACAACCCTCTGTGTTGTCTATCACACCATCCACTTAGCTAGCCCATAGTTTGTTGACTTGTCTGTCAGGAAATTAGGGGAGACAGTGTCAAAACCCTTACTCAAGTTGAGATAAGTGACATCCACTGTTTTCGTCTCATCTATGAACCTAGTCACCTCATTGTAGAAGGCTATAAGGTTCTTCAAGGAATATAATACTGTATTTCCAGAATGTAAAACTGATTTTGTTATTTTTAATGTCATTAGTGTCATAATGTTAATTTTTAAATGTGCAGTTTCTGTCTAAAGAGAAAATTTTAACAGCTTATCTATGAACATTGTATGAATTACTGTAAATCTGTGACAAGGCTGTTCCTTGTAATAAATTTTTTAATGCTTTGGAAAGAAGAAAACACAGGGGAACGCTTGCTGCAGACCAAACTTCACACTGAAAAGATTCTTTAGAATATTTTTCTGTTTCAGAGCTAAAGTACCTCAGAGCTTTCCCTTAGAAGATTCTTCTGCCCATTCCCCAGTTTAAATCACAAGAAATCTGATATTGTAATGACAAATAGGGTCACACATTTCCCTTAGGGCTGAAAAAGCTCCACCTGTCCTGCAAAATGTCTTTGAAACATTGTAGTAGTGGTATGAAGTGATGCACACTGCAACGTTTTATTAAAAAAATAACTGGCAATCTGGTCTGATTAACACTTTTTCCATTGTTTGCTTTTAATTTAGTAACTAATGAATTTGAAAGTCTAGTATTAATACTATTATTTTGATCTCACAGCTCACGACATGCATAAGCTGGCCATTTCCATGGCCAAAGATATACAAAATAGCAAAAAAAAAGGTTTTTACAGTGCTGGAAAGTGGACCTGTATTCATAATTCCTATACTGTTTGTCTGTACTTGCTCCCTTTTTGGATTTGAATGCACATCATGTTTCTTGAAATGCTGCTTTTAATATCTGTGTAATAGAATCTGGCTCAGCAGGAGAGAAATTGTTACCCTCTATAATCACTGAAAGGTTTTACCCCTTTTTAGTCATTTTCATATTGCTGTTATGCTGTTTTCTTATTAATTTCAACAGTTTCTTATTACAAGTATTTATGTGTCGCTGCATCATCATTTCAATATTGCCAATTTTTACCAAGTGTTGTATAGAAATATGCAAAGTCTCATCTGCTTTAGGATAATTGTGATTGTTCTTCTCAGGGCAGAACTTCAGCAGTATTGCTAATGCCATAAGCACAGGTAGAAATAGGGCACGGTGACTGAGGGCCTCCTCTATTCTGGTTATCCAAAGTATTGGTCCTGTTCAGTCCAGGACTCTTGTTGGGCAGTCTCTTCACACTATTACTTGTAGCTGTTTGCAGTATGTGATTCAGTACATCTTCTGTTACTTTAGCTACATTTGATACTCCCATAGTGCCTGTCCTTGTGGGCAAGACATAAAACAATTTCTTAGGAATTAAAGTTTGTGCTGCACTTTAAGCTGGAAACAGAACCCTGCATTTCTCTGCTGTTGATGTTACCATTCATCTGTACTTGTATTTGGAATACTGAAGCTCTAGTGTAGGCTGGCAGCCTCTGCTTTTTTATATACCATTCAGGGGACCTTCTCTCACCACAGCTAATTAAATAAGTGCTTGTAATAAAAGCAGCAGTTAGTGGTCCATCAATCATAGGGTTTCCAGTGATGCTAGCACTGGGGAAAGTGAACTGCTTGGCAACAGTAAGAAATCCCAGTAGTGTTGGTGGAGATGCTTAGTAGTGATGCTTGGAGGTAATGCCACAGTTCAAGAGTGAGTTTGGTGTTGAGTACAGTTGAGGGAGTCTTTTTCCATGCAGAACCAAGCCTGAAAGTGACAAAGATACTAAATTAACTGGAGATTACTAGAACTTCACCCAGGGCCACATTCAGGCATATTGGTTGTATGTTATGAACAAGATTCTGTGTGTTTACCTTTCACTGATAAATAGTGGTCTTCAGCCTCCATTGCTGTTTAATCTAATGCCTTTTCTCAGTACCAACCTCACTTAGAAAATGTGTTTTCTACTTGCCATATGGTTATTTTAACTAGGAAGTATTCTATCATGTGTGCCTCCAAAAGACTGATTTCCATAGGTTGCCTGTGGTTTAGAACGCTTCAGCTTGGTGGAAAAGAAACTGTTTTTTTAAAGTGGCAAAACTTTGCTTTTCAAAAAAGGGCAGTCTCACTAAACTTTGATGTACACTGTCTAAAGTCTGGCAATGGTTAGCATAAGTACAGTGCATTGCTTTCTAGGACACCCACAAGTCTTTGAACACAGCAAGCACTAGTGGAGAAAGGCTGGGTAGATGAAGTAAGCAGAGCCCTGCAGTAGGATCAGGGAAGCTGGATCAGTGAGTGGTCACAGCCAGCTCAGTCCTGTTTTCTGTGCCACCTCCTTCCTCTAAAACAGAGGCAGTAATACTTATGTAATGTATTTGGAGATTTTCTGATGAAAATTCGTCTGTGAGAGAGATAATTTTTATCATCCCCAGGTGGAATAAATTGACTTTAGTTCAGTCAGTGCAGCTGTAAATCTTTAAGTAAAGAGTTGGATACAGGTTTTCATTGCGATTATGAAATTTCTATTATGGAAGAGATTCTTGAAATGAAGTGAGGGTTTGGATTGTGAGATTAAAGGACAATGTCATATTGCTATTAGAAGCCTAGGAGTAAATTTGAAGAGGAAAAGGTTGTTTTGGGGTGAGATACTGTTTAATTCAGTATTGTTTTTTCAATTCTTATTTTATTAGGATTGTCAGGGGATTTCTTGCGTTCTGGACGATACTCTGCTCATACCATCAATGGTGCCTGGTCACCCTGGTCTCCATGGTCTCAGTGCAGTCGTGACTGCAGTAGAGGTATACGGAATCGCAAGCGGGTCTGCAGCAATCCTGAGCCCAAGTACGGGGGACTCCCTTGCCTCGGCCCATCGCTAGAGTACCAGGAATGCAACATTTTGCCTTGTCCAGGTAAGAGTTAACCAAAATTAGAGAAGTATGTGAAAATAAAATAACTCACCTTCAAGGCTATATCTTACAGTAGTTGGTTTGGGTATTTTTGTGGGTTTGGGGTTTATTTTGGTTTTTGAATAAACTACATCTGAAATTCACCTTTCTAAGATAAGTGGATTTGCATAAGATTTACAAGTGATGTCAATCAGTTTATTATCAACAGTATTAACAGCTATGTCTTTTTTCACTTGTGAGACTTAGACTGTAAGAAAATAATAAGTAAACTTATAAGAGAAAACAGACATGGAAAATCTGGCCTAGTCTTTATTTAAACTCAAAATATTATCTTCTTCACAGTGGTTGCTGGCATTAAATCTGTGTTAGCTTTTGAGTATAGAGGCTCCAGCAAATAATGTTCAGGACTGATCACCAAACTAGATGGTATCTCTGGTAGGCCATAAAGATTGTTCTTGGAATCTTGAGCTTCTCCTTCATTGAAAGTTGTTTTATGATTCTATAAAAAGGATTACAAGTAGAATATATATTTTCAGGAAACTACTTTGGGTTATAAATCTTTGTTTCTTAGACATTTGGGGAAAAAAAGATTCCTGGTTTCAGTCACCCCTCACCCTTCGTAAAATAGACATACAAATTCAGAGGCTTTTGATCTTTGCCGAGGCTTTGTGGAATAAGAAAGGGGAAGGATATAGTAGAACACATGAAGAAAGGAAAGTGCAACTGGAATAGGAGGATAGAATTTGAGGTTGGAAATGATAGAGAGGAAGAAGGATAATGACTGAGTCAGTTCTTTCCAGTATCAACAAGTAAATTTAGAAATAAGCTTTCATACATCTTTAATTGTATTAATTATGTATAACAGTGCTGCATATTTTATTATTAAAGAATTCAAACTTTTAGTGTTTATTCAAGTGTGGACCTGAAGGATTACTATGGCAATCTCTTTCATATTACATATGTATATTACTATAATAAAACATACATGCACGTGTGTATTTATCTTATCTATGTCTGTGTTCCCTAAATCATGAATATATTTTTTGTTATTATGAGTTTTTTGTCCAATCTTACAATTACAGTGCTTTCCCTAAGCTTTGTAAGTCCTTTGACAATCACTGTCCATTCTCTGCATCAGAATCTAAGCAGTAGATCTGTGCAGCAGACAGGGCTTCCCTTTAAAGAGGACACAGTTTCTTGAAAAACACACTTCCATCTTGAATTGAACCTGAGTAATACGTTTTGGCAGATATCCCACAAACCCAGCAGCTCTGGGAGTGTTCTGGCTGCTCAGTGAAAGGGAACTTCTCTGCAGTTTTATGGCTAATGGAAATAGCAGGATTGCTTGGCAACTTGAATGCCCCAGGCAGCTCTTCTGCTGGTGGGGCAGATCCAAAGGGAATTTCTGTTGAGAATCCCTGGTTCTGTCTGGGTGAATGTTCATTGAGCCATTGAGGTTCTGAAAAAGGCACATGGATAAAACAAGCCAGCACTTTCTGGTGACATATTCTTGCTGGATCCAAGGAAGAGTGAAGTAGCTTTAGATGCTCATTGTGTAGCTTTTTCATCTGGCAATATAAGCATCTGAGGAGATCAAGAGAAGCTAGATGGTTCTTTCTGAGCTTAGAGGCATGATCTGTGAAGGGCGGCCATGTTTTCTACATCAAGCCATGTGAGAGAGAGGTGAAAGGGAATCAGCAGAGAACCAACAGTTGGCAGAGAAATATTAAATTGTGGCCAAAATCATGCTCTAATTCATTAGTTCCCAAGCTGCAATCGTAACACCTTGCTTTTCTTGAATAATAAAATAATAAAACAATTCTGTTCCATGTGGCTGCACTGTTCATCTGTGAAAAATTTTGAAGGTTGACAGTAACAGAGTAGGTCAAAGATTTAGGAGACCGTTGTACTAACAAGTGCAAGCCTTCCCAGAACATAGCACTGCCTTATTGGTTCCTTCTTCCCTTGCAAAAGGAATCCCTCCATGAGATGCTGCCTTCAGCTTCCTCTGAAGCAGGTGAGTGGTGTGGTAATAGCTAACAGCTCTGCTCACAAGCTTTATGATACCTGATTATATTACCATACTGTACTAATTGAAGTGCATTCATTAAATAAGCCCAGATTATTTATAAAACAGGGCCAGCTTTGCTGTTCATGCTGTATTGAATTTTGTTAGGTTTTTTCAAAATTAAAATAAGTTAAAGTTTTCAGAAGTCGCATTTTTAATTAGCTAGTAGTCTGTTTTATTAGTTAGTAGTCTGTTACATTTTTTGGAGGAAATTGTTCCAACCAGTAAAACATGTAGTTATGCAGTTGGAAATATTATGTAGAGGCCCTTGTTGATTATGATTTAGCCAATATCCAAATCTAAAAGACGTTAAGTTGTAAGACAGACCTTGAAATTGTGCTTTATATAAAAAATATTCCCTCTTCTGCTGTCTCTGAATTTGAAAATACTTTAAAGATTAGTTTGTATAAATTATCTTGGGCCTTTCTGAAGCAAGAAGGGGTGTCCTAATATATCTAATAACTTTCTTCAGAGAAAAGCTTCATTTTGCTTTTAAGTGCAAAGTACATTTGAGTAAAGATGTAGAGCTTGAAGTATTTAGACGTATGATAGCCTGTGAGGAATCACAAAGTTCCTCAGCTGCGGAACTACTGTTTGCCAGTAATTAAGAAGAAATGTTAGGGACTAAGTCAGATCCTAGATAAATCTGAAGGGAAAACATTGCAAGCAGTAGATGTAATTGATTATTTTTTTTCTTTAAGACATGGGAGAGTGAAAAATGATTGCAGAATAAGGCTTATCCATAAATTAAACCTGATTATAAATTTGTAGAAAGGGAATAATTTTTTATTAGAGAAGCACATGGATGAAATTGGATTCTCTCCATTTTTAATGAAAGGCTCAGAAAGTGAAATTGGTGGGCAAACATGAGCATCTATTAGGTTGACATTCATAAGACCTCATCAAGAGAGGGGGGACATAAACAATACATGAGTGAAGAGCCTTTGGTCCAGGCCCATGTGTACAAATGTGGCAGACCTCACAGTAGGGAGAATAAAAGAAACCATGGTTGGATCGCTTTTCAGCCTTCTTGTTAACCGCTGTGCTGGGGACCAGATTTCATTTCCAAGGTGCTTATATTTAGGACAGCTATATAACAACATTCTTAGCCTGGCTACCCAAGTGAGTTTCTAAAATGTCTCTCTTAGGCTTTGATCACACAGGGCTTGCAAGTGTTTATGAGAAAGGTTGGTGTAGGTGCAGATCTCATCACGATATTGACTACAACCTCCTCACATGCACTAGGCTGTAGACCGAGGGACCAAGGAGAAGTAAATACGTCAGGCTCTCCTTGCCACTGTGAACATCAAGGAGAAGAACAGGGACTCTGGATAGTTCATTCTTGCCCATCTCAGTAAGTGAGGTGCAGACAGAAACACTAAGGAATGTGATGAGATTTCATTCTGACCTTGACCTGAAAGTAATGGCCATAGTACTAGAAATAAAAATGCAACAAAGAATTTGATGCTTTCTAAGATTTACCTGACCTCCCTCAGGGTAAGGGCAGCTTCACCTGCTCCCTGCTGTCACAGAACCATTTCATTCCAGTCCAGTCCAGTCATTAGTCTTTTAGAAATATTCTGGTTAGTAGGAAGGAGCGAAATGGCAGCCATAAGAAGCCTTCCTGTTAGTGCAGGCTCAGGTTCTGTTTTGCTCCCTCTTCTGCTTATTGCAGACAGGATCGTACATCTATGATGTAAACTACTGAAAAAGTTGAATGATGGAGAAATATACTGAGTAGTGCTTAAGTCATGCTGAAAGTCAATAGGACTTTATGCTTCTAAATCAGTTAATCTGGGCACAGTGTCATCCTGGAAGATACTGAGGGCTCTGAAGGACTGACACAATGAAAAAGGCTGTGGAGCAATCACCGAGTGTACAAAGCTTTCTTGTCAGGTTAAGTGTCTTGCAGCATCATTTTTAATATACATGTTAATATATTAATAGCCAGAAATGTATGGTTAAATGTACTGCAGGATCCCAGACCTTTAAAAAAACACTAAAGTAATGTAGAACCTGCCTTCATCAGGTACCATTTAATCTTTTTTGAGCCTGCAGGGGAGTGAA
The DNA here is from genome assembly GCF_000695765.1 of Mesitornis unicolor. Lineage (NCBI taxonomy): Eukaryota > Metazoa > Chordata > Aves > Mesitornithiformes > Mesitornithidae > Mesitornis > Mesitornis unicolor. Next base: position 46,256 of record NW_010187500.1, on the reverse strand, counting down.
CAACAGTGAATTTTTTTTCACCACAGCTTGTAGCAAAGTAAATCGTCCACTGACGTGCGGATTGATAGCAGTCACCGGGTAGATTACTTTTTATTCATAGTATTTGAAGGCTGAATATATAATAGTAAATTGAACAGTGCCAGAAAATTGCCAGAAATTGTACCTAGTCCCTGGAATATGATTTGTCTATATTGTGCAAGTTTTAGAATGATCCCTCATCCAATTTTGCCTCTAACTAAATAGCATTCTTCCAGATAATCTGCAGAAATAGTTTGGGAGTCAGTGCACGGTAAGGCCTGTCAGTGCTCAGCTTCCATGTGGCCAAACTGCTTTCAGAAGGTAGGAAAATTTTCACTATTGTCTTGCACTAGCAAATTATGCTTTGGCTCTGGGCCTCAGCTCCTTTTTTATGGCTTCGAGATGTGGTGAATAGAGTTGAGTTGGCAAGCACTGAACAGACTCAATAACTGTGGAAAGGATCTGTGAATAATCACTGACATTTCTGTTTTCTTTAAGTTACTAATATGTGGTCAATATGGAAAGAAAGGAATCTATAATCAGACAGATTAGGGTTCTGTTATCCTTAGTGGCTTGTGAGGTATTTGCATTATGAAGATAAATAGATGATGAAGTGAAGCATTGTTTGAATGGCAAATTCTGCAAATTTTCAAAAATTACAGGAATTTACTTACTAAAAGGTTAAGTTCCCTGAAAATAATCATAACCAATTGTAAGGAATTTTGTCTTAGTTCACAGTATTACACATCTCTTCAGTTATCACTGTAGAAGACAACTTTTTCTTCATTTTTGTTTTGTTTCATTTCTTGTTACCTTCTCTTTTTTTCTTTTGCACATGGAGACACTTGACCAAATGTGCCTTAATTAGAAGTTTAAAACATAGCTACATGAACACCATTGAGAAGCATGAGCTACTTGAATTTCTATTCCCTCTTCTCCTCAGACCATTGGTAGATTGGAGGGAAAAGACAGTTGCTGTTTCTTAGATTTGAAATTCTGATATTTAGTGACAATATTTTGATATTTTACCAATTTCAAATCTTTATTGTAGTAGTTTTAGTTTGGTTTAGTCATGACATTTTGGCTGAGAAGAACTGCATAAATTTGTATACCACTAAGTGTGTTAATAGCAGTAATGAGTTTCAGATATACAAAACTCCCCGAAAGACTGTTTAAGTTATTTACACATCCCCTAAAGCCAGTTATTGCTTGTTGGGATTCTTTTTTCATTATTGCTTTTTTTTTCTTGCAGTCATACTTGGCTACAAGGAAACAGGAATATATTTAAGGGAGCAAACATAATTTATCCTGCAGTAATTTCCTAAATCTAGGTGAAAACATTACTCTGACAGCAATAAAGCTTGTCTCAGAGGCTGCTGCAGCCCATCTCTCCACATGCATTGATCTCTCCAAGTTGCTTCTGTAGCCTGTGAGGAGAGGCCTGAACTGCCCTTTGGGAGCAACTGTTGCTTTTCTAACTTGAGAGTCTCAGTTACAGACTTAAACCTGGGTTGATCCTTAGATTTTGTTGTTGTGCTTTCCTTAGAAGCATTTGTTTGCCTTCTGTGTTTCTGCACTGCGCTGTGCTGTTTGTTTCATTGCAGCATTGCTTTTATGAATAAAAGGTAACTGTAGCATCACAGAAACAAACCTTTGCCTTTGAAAACTGTGATGTAAAACTTACTTTTTCCCACACTGAAACAGATGCGGTAATATCCCTCAGGATTAGGAAAAAGCAGTAGACTAAGTGATGTCGAATGGGATTACCCCACCAGGTGTCTGGAAGAGAGCAATACTTTCCAAGATCTGTAGGCTGCCAGACATCCAGTGTCCCCAGATTTAACTTTTACTGAGCCACTGGGAAGTGCACTGTCTGCATTTTGGTGGGTAAAATGGACTACTGCCCCTCTATTTGTACTTCTTCTTGCATGTAGAAAGACTGACCTCTCAGCATTTTTTATTCTTTTGCTACACTTTCAAAAGGATGAACATGAAAACTTATAAACTTAAAGACATACACAAAAAAAACCAACCCAAAGAATATATTTTTTGGGTTGTTTAAATTTGAAATAAGTCCAGACAGCACATGAAAGGGCCTCTATCCTATCTGTGTTCTCATGAAAGCAGGTGAGATCAGTGTGTCTGCCCACACTTCCTTCCATTTCTTGTAAAACCCAAAGTGCATAGCAGGGTATCCAGTTTACTTAATTGTCTCCTGGAAAGTCTCCAGCAGTGTGAATGTTTTATCATGTCCCTGGGAGACACTGTTTCTGCACTGTTTCTTCCTAGAGCATCCTCTTCCCTATGATTTTTTTTTTATTATAGTGAAGAAATATTTATTAACCAAAACAGCCAGTAGGCAAAATGTTGTTTGCTCTACTCTCATATAAAGGAAAGAGCATTGTTTGAGAGCACCCTGCTAGCTGAAGGGTGTCTTCCTCCAAAAGGGACCAACCTCAGTAATTGTCAGAAAACGTAAAGATTATTTGTATCTCTCATTGTGGAACTGCTTTAACGACTTTCTTTTGTCCAAAAACTCTACAGAACTGTTATGTAAAGAAACTGTAGTGACTGGAGCTTCCCTTGCAGCTGTGTATTTTTTCTCCTATAAGAAGCAAAAATAACATTAAGGACTGCATGACAAAAGGAAGAAAACATAAAAGAAAAAAAAAACCAGATGGTGCTGTGTTGCTAAGCAACTTTAAAGAAAGATGAAAGAAACCACAGAGCTCTATTTAGGTCTTGTAAAAACTCAAACAGTAAATACCCACTCCTTTGATCGTATTTGACCACGATGATGCTTTATCATCCTCTGTTGCTAAGAGGGAAAAGTTCTGGGGACAAATAAAAGAGGTAGTTATGATAGTCCTTGAAAGGACTAGAGATTTAGCATGGCATCCTGTCAGTAAAGTGTCGCTAAGAAAAATAGTTATATTTACACCATCCGTGATAAAAATCTAATGTTGTCTATTATATTATATCTGTTATTTCCCATCTTCCCCAGATCCACTTCTTCCTTTACATCCAAAGGCTTATAGTATAACCATGATCACTGCATTTGTGGAACATGGTGACATTCCTGGATGTCACATTGGTCTCTGTGCTTGACCTATAGATAGATGGCAGGTGGCAGTTTCAAATGCAAAAAGTGTTGGAGGTCACTGTCTCCATTACAGTGAACAAGCCACAAGTAATGTTTGCAGGCAATTTATCTTTTGTACAGGCAATCTCAGGCTGTCATTCTGTTTCGTGGTGGTCTATACACTGCAGCAGAAATGTCTCTGGTTATTCATTTGAACTAGTCAAGGATCATTTTAAATTAAAAAAAGAAAAAAAAAAAGAGGGAGTATCTGGAAAGGTAGAGCCTTAATATAGTGTGAAATGAATAGCTTAGGGAACAGCTTCTCCTTTTTTTTTGACATAATTAAAAAAAAAGCAAGTTCGGAATAAAAGATAGCATGTTTTGAAATTGTTATAGAATTGCACATTGTATTTCACCTGGAGTGAAGACAAATAACCTGTGGCTTTTTTAGATATGAGCTTGCATAATACTACATTAACAGAGTTATCTCAGGCAAAAAGACATATTTGTTTTCCAGTGACCGTATGAATAAGAGAACATGTCAAGCACTCTACCGAGATGCAGTATTTTATCCATGATAGGTGGTATAAAACTCTCTCATGCATCTGTACAGCTAGATGATTTGGTTGAGAAATTCAACCTGGAAAATAATGTAAAAATCATTAAATTCCTTAGTAATGGAAATCATTTATGTGAATTACATCCTTGGAATATAGTAACAGATTCCACAAATCCTTTCTGACACATAGTTTGCAAAAGTTTTTATAATTATTTGTCTCAGAAAAGAAGTGCCAACTCCATGCTTTCTTGATTTATAGGATGAACTTGCAAATAATACAGAGAATAAAATGTTACATATTCAACAGATTCACTTACAGGATTAGTTAATAGCCTTAGGTATACACTACTGAATTACCTGTTTGATTAGCAGTTGAGAACCTGAGGGTAAGCTGTATCTGAAATTACATTCAAAAATGCACGTATAGATTTTAATATCAAAATAACCACATTCTCATAGCTCATTTTCTCACTGTTGCAGCCTTTGTGTAGAAATTATTCTACTCGACTTACCAAGTGCATTTGTATTATACAATGCTACCAAAACAAAATGAGCATTTTTAAATGTTTTCTGTGTCCATCTAGGAGAAAATTTAAATGTAAATACTGCACAGATATTTTCATTGTAAGTTTTTTTTTCAGATTTGGAACCTCCTTTTGTTGGTAAGAGATAATTATGGAATAACATTTCAATAAACCAGTGGAAACTGGTTTAATCCTTGAAAGGCTGTTTGATTAATTGAACAGAAAGGGTCAAAAGAAGTCATTGTGAAATGCTAGATGAATGTTATGGAGATTTCAGTGACAATCGTTTCAACAAGCGATAAAGTATAGTCTTGCAAGACATCTTAAATGAGCGCACTATAAAAACTGAACAGAAAATGTGTGCTTGCCTAGTATTTTTAAAAGTAGGGAATAATGACTTTCTGTTTTGTGGGGTAAAATGTCCACTACTGCTGTGAGTGATGGGAGAAAAAAAAACGTGAAACTTCTGCTTGGTTTAGGGCTGAGTCATAAGAAAAAACTTTGCTGGCACATTGCCTTTATTATACTTAGGGTCTCATCTATTAGTGTTGGTTGCATTACACGCACTCACTTTTAATCAGTTGCAGACATGGTAAATCATTTCCTTACTTAAACATTAAGAAAGCAAGTGATAACTCTTTAAATAGAGGTTTTAATTTTTTTTTTTTGGTAGGATATGAGAATTCTGAAAGTTTAGGTTTTTGTTGCTTTTATCTGACAAAAAAATTGAAAGAGAAATGGACAAAATACTGAGATTCTTTGCAGAGAGAGTGCTGTCCCTGGGAGAAATACATCTGACTTTGTCATGTGGCTACAGATAGGAAACCTTTGGCAGATGGGCTGCAATATGGCCATAAATGCCAGAAATACATCCTGAAGCAGTAATTTTAAGAACAGAGGCTACAAAGGAGCCAGTCTCATGCAGGCAATGAGGTGAATTTTCATTAAAAGCCTGTCTAGTGGCCATGTGTCAAAAGCCATCTGACAAATGGGGCTCCTGTGAAAGCCAGCCTATGTTTCAGGGAAACCTAGTGAAAACTTGGACTGGAGAACAGTTTGACAAACTCGAATCGGTAAGTAGTGATCAGGAGGAAAAAAATATTTGGTAAAAAAATTTGTTTGAAACTTTAAGCAGCAACTCCTTTTTGTCATGTGTCTGTTGCTTTTTTGAACTGCTGCCATTGTTCTGCTGCTGGAATCTATGCTAGACCTGCATTAAGATTGTAATATTATTTTGGCCCATCAAACCCTACAAATGTGTTAGATCAGTTGAAGTGGGTTGTAGGGTTAAGGCAATCTCACCTGGATTGCAAAACAAAATCTGGATTCCTCAATCTCTGATGATATTATTGGTCAAAATTTTATTTTATAAATAAAAATGTACTTCAAGCTTATAATAGTTCTGCTAAACAAGCTTTATTTTTTTCCCTCACATGCAAGAAAAGAAAAGAGAAAGAAAAAGAAAAAGAGTTTTGGCCTTAAAGCTATTACGGTACCCTCTGAAAGTGTCTTACGTGTATACATAACTCTGTTAGACTTCCCAGTATACCAGGATCTTTTAAAATATCTAAGTTAAATTGCCTGGTGGTATGATTAAGTTTGTGGACCTATGATCAGTGGCATCTAAAAATGTCCAATAATTTAAGTAGGCCATGAATTAGATCCACAGAATATGAGAAAGATGAGTTAGATTTTGTCATGTCACACGTGAACTTGGAACAATATGATATTTTGTGTCTTTTCAGTGGATGGAGGCTGGTCTTGTTGGTCATCTTGGTCAAAGTGCTCAGCAACTTGTGGAGGAGGGCATTACATGAGAACTCGCTCCTGTACAAATCCAGCACCAGCATATGGAGGAGACATCTGCCTTGGACTGCACACTGAAGAAGCACTCTGCAACACACAGCCGTGTCCAGGTATGGTAAATCAGTGGTCCACAGAATAAGGCATTCACAGTTAGGCAACATAATGCACCTTGATCTATTATTTAGGAGCAAATAATTTCTCTCCCTTATTAAGTGCATGTTTCTACATGCTACAAGTCACAGTAAATCAAGTAATAGCAGCATATAGCCTACAGGACACCACCTCCGCCCTCCACCTTTAAAAATTAAAATTTAAGTTATCAGGTTCCGGGTCTGGATAAACTAAAATTGTATAATACTTGAAGTGGAGCATGCAAACAGTCTGCGACACTTTTAATAACAATATCATAAAGAAGTGCATTTGTTACAATATTAAACATTCACAGCAAGCAAATTGCTGAGGTTAATATTCAACAATATGTGTTATCACAAGACCTTTCAAGTAGATAATGTTTGCCCTGGTTTCATATAAAGCACAAAGCAAACCTTAATGCTCTTTGTAAAATACCTTCTTCAATACTGAATGTTAAGGAGCAGAGACTTCATCTTTTTAAATGACTGTGGAGTACTTAGTAAATGAAAAGTCTCAGCAATCCTGCTTGTTGTAGGATATTATGGATCATTACTTTAACTTTGACTCTGCCTTTTGCCCTATATTAACGGAGACTTTTTTCATTATATTTAAGTGAAAAGTAGAGAGTAAAAACCATACAAACCTAGCTAAAATCTTTAGTGAAAAGTCAGTGGGAAAATTTGTTTTCACTTATTGCTGAATAATGGATTACAGGCAACAGCAAAAGGAACTAAGCAGCCTTGAAGCCACATTGTATTACTTGCTTCACTGAGAGCTTCTAGACTGCATAGTAAAAGGTTTCTGCTCGTATGATGAGGCTGTGCATGTGAAGGCAGTAGCCCCGCAAGTTTGAATTTGTGGATCCTATTACCTGTGCTGAACTACAATTTAATTTAATTTCCTTTCCTAGGCACTGCATGTCTTGCAGCAGAATGAAAGTACCTACTTTGTCAAAATTAAAGCGGATGTAACACTCTGTACTGTTTTTAAAAAAAAGTTAGAAATCAGTTTATTTGATTTTTGAAGACAAATAGTGTATATTTGTATGTAGAGGTTACATGGCCACTTTGGGATCCTTAAGGTATCTTTAAAAGGTCAGAACTGGTGTGTTCATTGTGCTAGCATTGCAGCTGTTTCTCTCGTTACACATTTATTTTCTACTGCCATTTTTCTGGAAAGGACAGTTTGCTAACAGTTGTAGATAATCTCTTCATCTTATTTTGACCTGCTTATTTCCCAAATTTTGGAGAAGATGTGAGGCTGGAGGAGGAGGTTGGTTTCATTTCGATTCAAGAAAGTGAAAACTTTTATAAAGCAATAAAGTTTCAGAGGGTGAAGTGTATTTCTCACATTCTGTGATGTTTTATTAATATTTCAATCTCACTGAAATTTTGCCATAGGTTTTTGAAACAGCACATCGTCAACTAGATGCGAGAATGGCCCTTGCCTCATGTTTACGATGTAGATTTCACAACTTTTTATTTACTGCTCTTATTTCACATTTGGTATGGGATAAAAATAACGACAGTGCTACACTTGTCAAGTTTGGATAGACTCCTGCATCCTGTCAGAGCCATTTTCTTGTGGTGAGGGTCATGTGGCCAGTGGTTCCTCCTTGTACAGATTTGGAAGTACCATTGATGACAGGTACAGCTTGAGTGACATGTTTAATATAGGAAGGGAATACTAGTGACACTTAGAATTTAAGAACAAACATCCAGCATAGAAATGCATATGTAAAAATTGAAATTATTTATAACATTTCTTAAGTTGTGAAAAGAGTAAAGATTTATAGGCATTTGAAAGAGTACTCTCCCCCCCTCCCCCCGCAAATAAAACTAGCAGAAAACTAGAATTTCTGAAATCCTGATGGTAAGAATTTATTGAGGATATGGAGTGCTAATGGCAAATCCAACTGAAAGTATTCAAGTATGCACTTAAACATCAGTTTTTCTCATCTTTCATTTTTAAAGCTATATCACTGTGTCTATGTTTTTTCTTTTAACTTATCCAAATGCAATCACCTTAATATGAATGGAAGCACTGCACTATTGATCAGTAGTGGTTTATGGGCTGTTTATTATTAAGTGTAATCGGTTGCAACAGTGTCTGTAATGTACTGAATAAAGCAGTATTTTGTACCTAAAGTATTTACTGCTGCTGTAAAAGGGGAAAATATATTCTGCCCTTGAATTGCTAACTCACACATGCAAATAATGGATAAAGCAGTTGAGCATTTATAAATAATGGTGTAGTTCTGCATGATAGGAATTTATAATCTTACAGAATGGTGGCCTGATCTTTCTGAGGTGCCTTCTTCACCAAGGGATGTTTCAGGAGCTGCTTGGTCTTAACCTGACTTCAAAGGCCAACCAAGTCTCTGTAGGAAGAAGACATGACATCTGAGTAAGCCTTGCTGTGCTAGAGGTGAAGAGCAGTTCCGTATTAAACACCTTTTCAGTCCAATCTCTCTTTTTCATCCTTGTAAATTTTGCAAAGAACTGAGGAGCAAGTTGAGAGGAGCCTGCCTGAGGTACAAGAGAGCCTCAGATACTTTGAAGATAAAGAAATCAAAGGGATGAGGCAGGATAACTGAGGCTGTAGAAGTGTATGCAAAAGCTATGGTTTCAGCATCTCTGTGATGGCAGAGATAGTGGCTCCACAAAGGGCAAGTCTGCCAATTTGAAATATTACATCTGTCAGTCTTGGTTGCGTCACTTCTGTGTGACTCTCTGAGCTTCCAACAGCGACAGTCCTCCAAAGACATGTTTGGTAACAGGATCCACCATTGCAGAGATGTCCCTTTCTCTCACATTTGCACTGTGATTCTGTGTGCTGGACAGAGCTGATCAGCAGCTCTGACTACCTGTGCCATAGTGCCTGGGCTGCACCGAGGGACTCGAGATGCCCTGTGTTGCCTACATGGAAAGGTCTTAAACAGTGCAAGACTTCCTGGCTTCCCACCTGATTCACAAAAAGTGTGCAAAACTTTCATGAATTTTCCAACTTATTCACAAATCTTAATGATGTTTTTCAGTCTAACTTGAAACAAAAATAGGTTAGTATATACTGTTTTATTTGAAGCAAAATGAAATTTGTAAATTTGTTTCATAGTGACATAAAATTTAATTGAATTAAAAGTTTGAACTAGAAAAAGACTGGGTTTGGCATACTAGGACAATTTAATGCATGTAAAATCCATGAAACATATCTCAGTGAGGAAGCCAACAAAAAAAGAAAAATGTTTAACTGAGCTCTGTCATTTACTATATATGCCAAACTCAGAAGAATGCTATGAAGGCAAGATTTGTGCTTGAATTTTAAGAAAGCTGAGCTCAGTAAACTCACAGCACCTCATGGGAATGAGATGAAATCACTTCATTTAAGGGAAATATTCTGAGATCACACAGGCATGAAATAAAATATGTCTTAATCAAAACTACATAGGGCGAGGAAGAAATACAGAAAAAAAATAGAAGCTGATAATGAACCAAATGGGGAAGGGAATGTGAGAATACTTGAGGAGATCTCTTCTATCTGCAGCAAAGAAATAAAAAAGCTAAAAAAAAAAAAAGAAAAATGTATCTGCAAGATACGACTATTTTTGTGGTTAAATAAACATCCTGTTTCACACCTGGAATACATAGTCTTATAGCTGTCATTGCTACTTGTCAGGTACATAAGAAAAAGACAGTGTCACTGTCCACCCTAGCAACGTAGACTGGAATTAACTACATGGCAATCACTCTTTCAATCACCACTGCAGAATCCCTCCAGTTCCTCACTTCCACACACAAAGGCTGTGGCAGAAGCTGATGCCATAATACATCTGTGACAAATTTACCATAACACTCTACATTTCAGAGACTTTAGCCAAAACTGAACTGCCTTTGTTTTAGCATAATGAAAGAGCTGTCCTCTGCTAGCTGGTGGTAGCTGGGGATGAGGCCTTCTGTCATAATTCAGAAACACTATTGAGGCTATTTCTTTCTCACTCAGTGTACTTGAAATACTTAATTGCAGCATCTGCATGTGTGTCCTTCTCTGCCTGTTGCAGACAGCTGGTCTGAGTGGTCTGAGTGGTCCGAGTGTGACTCGTCCGGCCTCCAGTTCCGTGTTCGTCAGTGCATCATTTTGTTTCCCGTGGGCAGCCAGTGCACGGGCAACACAACGGAGAGCCGAGCCTGTGCTTTGGACTCCAATGTTATACCAGGTGAGATCAGCCTGCTCCGTGAAGGGCTGGTGAAATCTCTCAGCATTTCAGGAGTGAGGCGCAGTGCTGTCCCAGACTGCACTGTGCAGAGCTGAGGGCTGGTACAGGACTTGCCTTTTGTCAGCCAAAGCGTGTTGGTCTGCTATGGAGAGACGACGTTGGTGGACCTGGAGTCTTCATGAAAATCTGCCTCATGGCACTGAGTGCTATGGAGCTGTCCCTCCTGTCACTGCCTGAGACTTTGGTTAGTTTCTGTCACAGCATGCTGCAGGTCTCTTCTATCCTACTTAGTAGCAGGGTACAGGGATGGGTACACGTAACTAGAGGAAATCATTTGCTTTTTACTTGAATGTGAGTGTTTTTTGAGACTTGGGGGTTCTTAGAGAAACATTCCTCTAGGTTTTGTGGTCTGCATGTACAGAAGTGGGTGCTGTGGTAGTTTTAATCTGGAAATCATTTCACAGAGTCTCTTAAGAGAATAACTGCTTAGAAAGGTAAATACTATTAACTGTGCCTTGGGTCTTTATCTCCTCCATGACTACCAAGTACCTGGTGGATAGTAATGCTATGTATTATTCTATAGCATCTGTCAAAACTTATGGTTGTACTCTTTTCTTTTTCATTTTTTCTTTTTTTTTAATCACAGCAGTCATTTAAATCCACGCAACAGTATGGGTGGCCACATTGCACTGCTGTTAGCAGTCATCCTTCCACCTGTGTACATTAAAAAAAGCTAGCAGTCTATTCACAAGCAGAGAAATTTACATTTGAATATATAATTTGAAATGAAATTACATTTATTCAGTGCAGCAACCTTTTTTTTCCTGTAACTATGTGGTATAGTATAGTATAGTACAATATAACAAAGAAATAAACATTTAAGCACTGTTTTTGTGGATGGTGCATAATGCTTTAAAATGCTCTCAAATACTATTTTTTCCTCCAAAACCTATGTGAAAAATATCAGTGTGAAAGCAAAAACTCCCACATTCTATTTTCCCCTTTTTTTCACACTACAGAAGCAGCTCCATTGATATTCATTTTCTGTGAATTCCCTGCTTAATCCAATATAAGCTCTACATCTTGTTTTATAAAGCAGATGGTTTCAGACTCTGAAACGAGCCACCACTTTGGTTTGTCAGCCATTCCTCCTCAAATTATCCATCTCACAGCAGACAAGGACATGCTTGTTATGCTCACCTTAGGCAAACTAGCTTACGTTCTTGCGTTTGCTCAGCTTGCATTCACTTCTCCAGGTCCTCCAACTCAGAGTTCCCTTCCTCCCAACCTTTCTTCCTTTTCTAATTCTTCTCCCTCATTTCCTCCATAGAGTGCTGGTGTGTCCATGCTCATGTTGTCTCCTCCCGCTTACCTTAGCTGTGCTCCTCTGCAGAAATTAGTATATAGAGTGATTCTGGCAGAGTGCAAAAATGACTCCTCATCACTGCTGCTGCTGTGTTTCCAGAGTTAGTCCTTACCAACATTACCTTGCAGAGCTTTCTGGTTGTCTGGTACACTTTCTTTTGCTTTTTGTTTGGGTTGTGAATTAATGATCTCAACCGGACAAAGTATGCTCTCAGTCTTTAACTCTCTGCAAGAGTGCTGTTATGACATGTCTGATACTTTCTCATTTTTCAAATAGTATTGATTTGGGTGAAAAATTGTGATCCCTTTAGCAGAAGCTGCACGTGGATCATCTTTTGGCGGTGGAAAGCCTACTCTCTTAATTCTTCATACGGAAGCTACTGCATCCTTGTGAACATCACTGCTGCCCTTCTCTGGTCTGTTTTTAGTTCTACTAAAGATACCCTTAAGTGGGAAAACCAGAGCTGCAGACAGGGTTCATGGTGTGTACAACACATGGATTTGTAAAGAACCATAATGCTGACATCCTGTCCTATTCACTATTGTTTTTGTGGTAGTACTTAGCATTTGTTTTACTTTTTTGATTGCTTCTGAACTCTAAGCTGATGTTTTCATGGAACAATTTGTCATAAATCCCCAGTCTCACTCATGGTGATGGTCAGCTCACAGGCCATCATTTTATATGTGAAACTAGGATTGGTTTCCACTGTATGTTTCACTTCACACTGATCTACATTCCGTTTCATTTGATATTTTATTGCCTAGTTTTGTAACATCCTTCTGCAGCTCTTTACAGCATGCCCTTGTCCATACTACCTTAACTTGGTGTCATCAACAAACTTCAAAAACACAGTTTTCCTCCTGCTTTTCTATCTCTTCACTGCAAAACCTAGGTCCTCCATTGTGAGAACTGGGCCCGCAGTCCTACCCTGTTTTCTGTCTTTTTCCTCATCTCCTGTATCTACTTTGTTGCTTAGAAAACCTTTGGCAAGGAACTTAAAAACTTTTTTGAAATCCAGGTAAACTGTGTCAGTTACCCCCACCTGCCCAGTATCGATATGTCATTGACTCTTTCAGATTGTTTCAAGAGATTTGTAAGGCAGGGCTTTCCTCCACAGAAGCCATGGTCCTGAAATAAGAAGTGGGAAAAGTTGATTACCAACAGACATTTATTCAGTATTTATTCAGAATGCTTCTAAAGTCACACTGGTAAGGATACAGGCTGAAATGACATTTTACAGTTGAGACCTGTGAAATTGGCAGTCGTCTTTTTGAAGATTTGTAAATTTTCTCTTTTCACATTAGTGCTAGATGTGACTTCTAGAAGCAATAAGCCTATTTGAACACAAGATAATTAAACTCTCATAAATTTTCCTATCCAGAAAAGCAATGCTTTCTCAGCGTGCTTAGAGTCCAGAAAGAACGTTTTCATGCCCATTTTGTGTTTTTAATTGCAGAGATATTTTGAGACAAGAATTGAAAATATGTTTCTGCTTTTGTTTGGGAAACTAAGGAACCTAAAGATGTCCTTGGACCTTTTGGTTACTTACACCACATAGTCAAAGTCTTTTTTACTTTGAATTTGGAGTGAATGCAGTAGAATAATTTTTTAATCCTTACTGTGTTAATGAGGCTAGTAGTTTTATGTAATATTTTTTCTCTTTGGCGTAAACAGTTTATTTGTTTTTCTAGAAATATCAGTGGCACGATCCAGCAGCATAGAAGAAAAACGATGTGGCGGTAAGCTTTTCAGCTCTAAATGTGTATTAAATGCTGAAATATTGATTCCCCATGTTTTCCTTTTGTTTCACCTTTTGCACTTAGTTTTATTCTACCTTCTAAATGCCACATTCTCATTATTTGCACTAGTGCAGAAAAAGAGATGTAGTTACTACAGGATTTCTCATTAAATACCAATCTGCCTCTTTGAAACAGGAACATGTATTGCTGGATATTTGTATTTTCTTCTTTTTCAGTACAGCAGTAACCCTTGTCTCAAAAAGAAATTCCTATTTTAAGCTAGTTATCAGTAAGCTAAAATTTGTAAAGTTGCTCTACCTTTTTCAGGATAGTAATTTCATAAACCTCTTTGGGACTCCAAATGAATAGTAGAAAGCCAGCCTGCTAACCCATTTAATAGATCAGACTGTATCTGGGACTAATTTCCAGCTTTGCTGTGAAAGACAAAACCAAAAAGTAAAAAAAAAAAAAGTCCCGTTCCAGAGAATCTTGATGCTAGCAAAACCAATCTTGAAAGAGAAAGCTGTTGAAAAAAGCAAACAAGAAGAAGAAGAAAGATAAAAAGGAAAAATGACCATTTTTTGTGCTGAGCCATCACGCTTAGACTGTGTCGTCATGGTAATAGCTCAGGCCAGTTCTAGTATTCTTCCATGTACAGATAAGCTGCATTTTTAACCTAATAAGGGATAATGAAAACACAGTGGTTATGCAAGGGTACCAGTGTGCATGGTAACTTGTTATGGGAACCAGGATACTGTGATTCAACTTTTTTCTAATTAACAGTGGTACTCTGGAAACATTTTGCCAACTTCTGCAACAGTGGGAAACTCTCATAAAAGCATAGTAGGCTATTTCGGTGATAATTTATATGTTGGGGCAGTAAACCTAGTCACCTAAATATTAGCTTGTATTTCTAAATACCCAGTAGGCATGTAAATGTCCTACTTTAGGGACATGCAAAAAAATGGGACCCATGTGCTGGCCCATTTTTCCATATCAACTAGAAATGTTCTAACAGGCGTTTTTCAGACTAGGGCCAGTCTTTCAGTTTAAAATCTTTCATTTGTGCATTTAGGCAACCACAAACAAATCTTCAGTAACATTAAGATGAAATTTCCAATGTGAGCTTCTCACTGATACTTCTTTCCTCATCAAAAAGCACAGTTCCAGTTTGAAATAACAATGAAAAGCAGTGGAGCTTGTTTATTTCCAGCTAATCCTACTGGTGCCACATCTGACTTGCTACATCTGTTCAGTAGCATCAGGAGGTGACTGCTCTAGATTCCCTTCTGCAGTTTCACGCAGCAGTGAGCTTCCTCTCTGTTTTAATCCTTGTGTAGGTGGTTTCCTATCGTCTGATGCCAGACTATTTTTGAAGGACAGAGCAGACAGGAGAGAGCTAGGTTCTGACTTGTTGACTTTACACTCTGACTGCTATGGTTAAAAGCACACTGAGCTTTAAGGAGTGTCTGTCTCTCTCCTCTCTTCCTGTTTTCCCCTAAAATACTGTCATTTCTTCTTCAATCCCCCCTTACATACAGAAAAAATTTCTGAAGGCTGGAGAAGGGAACAAATTTGACACATATCAAAGATACAGAAACAGTGAGACTCAGCAAGAATCAAACCAGGGGATGGAAAAAGCATACACCACTGCTTCTGGGGCATGCACCAAATAAAGGGGATATGGAAAACATGTTAGGAAAAGCAGAATTGTGATTCAAAGATACCAGGATTTTATTAGTTCTGTCACAAGTAATTGTGTGTAGGAGAAGAACTAGAAGAACAGCAGAGGAGGTGATACTGTAGTTCACTAAAAAAAGCTATGTATGTACATAGTATACATAATTTATATATAACAAGGCTTTGTTATACAATTTGAAGAAAAATTTTGCTGACTATTCAAACATACAAAATGCAATTCATTTATCTATTATTTGGGTTCTGAACTTGTCTAAGCATCTTTCAAAAATCTCAGTCTTATTACTTAGAGAGATGTATGGGTATTTAAGATTCTTATAATGATCCCTTCAGGGAAGTACAATGCATTTACTACTGTAGAGATAAGTCATTGCAGTTGAGATGTTTCTGGGAAACACATGAAATTTCCCTTATCCTTACTTGAATCAAGCACTTTTCTGCATTTTTCCTCAAGCTTAAGCTTTTATTGCTACTTTCTTAAAAATAAGATTGTTTTCTGCTCTCCACTCTACAGAGTTCAACATGTTCCACATGATCGCTGTGGGATTAAGTAGCTCAATACTTGGTTGCCTTCTTACTCTGCTTGTTTACACTTATTGCCAACGATATCAACAACAGTCCCATGATGCAACTGTCATCCACCCAGTGTCACCCGCTCCTCTAAATACCAGCATTACCAACCATATCAACAAACTGGACAAATATGATTCTGTAGAAGCCATCAAGGTGAGAAGTGGGTTGGGAGCTCTATAAAGGACAGCGTGTATGGTCCTAGATGACACTTGTACTGTATCAAAAGAATTCTACTTGCTAATTTTCTGAAGTGACATTTGGACTCAAATTAGGCTGATTGTTAATGACAAAAAATAGATTTCACTTGAAGTATTCTAATTACAGATCCTTTCCTTTGTCAATCCCTATTACACAAGAAGTTACATTTTGTGTGTATGCATAATTTATACAGCAGCAGCCTCTCCTGGAAAAAAAAAACAACAAACAGACCACTCAAGTTTTGTTTTATGGGTTGGTTCGTTTTTTTTCCTAATTGTGTTCCCTAGTGGCTTGTTCAAGAGGTAAATAGGGCCATTAACAATCATCATGACATATACTGAAGATAATCCTTTGACCCCAGTGATACAGTGTCAAGGGTGCTGTTCATCTTCCCACACCATATCTTTATACAGGAGATGTATCTGGGGAATGTATTCCAGATCAGACTCTCAGATAGTGTTCCTATACAAAATATTCTGTAAATGATCAGTACAGCTTTACATTAGCTAAGAGTGTGGCATGCTATCCATATCATGTGATCATTGTTTCCAAACCGCCATTTTCTTCTTATAACATTTTACAATAGCTCTGCTTTTCAAATCCACTGAATTAAAGAAGGATAAGCATTCTGAAAATCCCTCGTTCAGTATCTTCCTATTACACAGTGTATTTATGCAGCTGCAAAGTTTTTTGTAAATGAGGATTTTTCTTAAATCCTACCTGGATAATCCAGTTTTTAATTTCTGCATTTTTCATTTTAATTAAAGTGATTTAAAAGAATTTCATTTAAAAAAAAACCAAGAAAAGTATAGATTTTGTAGTCAGTGGTGGAGTATGTACCTAATTTAAAGCTTTTTCAAATTCCACTAGTCATCTCCCTGGATAGGTACAGAAACAAAAAAAACCTACGCTTTGAAAATTCATACTCTAAGTACCCATATCACTTTTTAAGAAACAACCCAGGATTTCCACTTTTAAGACTTTCTGATATTTCTCCTACATACTGCATTTGAGAGTCAAGGAATTAAGGCACTAAAGAGAAAATAATTCTTATTCAGTAAAGAGATAATGAGTGAATCATTCTTGTAGGAAGAACTGAATATGTATGATTTAAAATTATTGTTAATCATAAAATTAGTTTGATAATATTTGTGGAAAAGTGCCTGGCTTTACTTTATTGAGTAGCATTCTTTTTATAGGAATGTTATTATCTAAGCAGATACAGGTTTTGTAAATGTGCAGGTATTTCTCAATGCACTTTGGACTGACTTACTATACACAGATATTTCCCACAAAAATTGCATTGGTGCAAGAGCACTTAGTGGCTGCCTTTCTTTTGTTCTCATTTTCTTATCTCTTTCTTTTCTTTTTTTTTTTTCCCCAGGCATTTAACAAAAACAACCTGATTCTGGAGGAAAGAAACAAATACTTCAATCCACATCTTACTGCAAAAACTTATTCTAATACCTATTTTACAGATTTCAACAATTATGATGAGTACTAATGAGCTAGTGTATTTTCTGGCCTCCTGTAACTCCCCAGTCCCCAAGGCCTGTGCTACTTGACTGCTCATGTGATTGAGGCTTCAGAGATGAAGTTCAGAGACATTTCAAGCACGATCCAAGCCATCAATGTCCCATTGCTGCCAAAAGCCCAGAACACCTGTTTGTGACATGATGTTTTCTTTGCAGAGTGCAAGGTTGGCCTTCAGTGTCAGGTGCAGTTATAGCCCCTTGGTGTTGCTGGACCACTCATGAGGATTGCATCACTTCACTCAGTTTCATAAACTTCCAGTCAGATTTCTCTAACAAGTGACTAAGTAATTCCTAAGCTTTTTTTAAAAAAAGTAATGTTACCCCTTAAAGCTGCGCCAGGAGTACAAATCTAATTTTCTTTCCAAGCATTGTCTTTTATTTTCATAACATTTGAAAAGGGAGCTCTCCTGAAGCTCACACCACCAAAAAGAGCTCACAGGGTGCTGGGAACAACAGGAAGAAAGGTGGTCGTTTAGCAATGCTCTGCGGCAGCTCTGGGCTGTCGGGCTGATCTTCCCAGGCTGTAAATCACTCCAGCTGCAGTTCAGCTGTTCAGAGTGCAGAGACTAAGGCCTCACCAAGGGGTACAATCTTGTAATTAACCCAGGAAGCTACAGGTTTGGTAATTTCCAGTCGTGAGCCGAGCCCAGTCACTTAAAGCCTTTACCTAGTTCAGTTTAATTTTTGGGAAAGTGTGGAAGGGCATGGGAGGGCTGGGGAAGGAGGACAGATAGGAGAGGCACACTGGAAGGTTTTTTATGTTATTGGTAAACCAGTCTTGCAAAGCATGGGTTTGCACAAGCCGTGGTGTCCCACAGGCTTCCTCTCCCTGGTGTGTGTGTATGGGAACCTGCTCCTGTCTCTGCTGTAGCACTCGTCGTCAGGCTGGTCATGGAAAGGTACAACTGCACCGTATTTTGTGTGCCATCTCAGGCTCTTGGGGGTACATAGGCATAATCATAGATCTGCTTTTCTCTTTCTGGCTTTTACTTTATATGCACGTGTCTGGCAAGCAAAGCTGGCTCAGAAAATCAGATGTATTTGCAAAGCACTGTCTCATCTTGCTGCCATGTCCAACCCATGCTAGTCAGCACCTAGATGAACATTCTTATGGTGTTTTAAGTGATTATCTTGTTAGACTTCATTGATGTAAATATTTAAAATACTGTTTGAGTTTTAAGTTATCAGGTTTAATTCCTTTTGTAGTGGCAGGTGAGGAAACACAAAGGATTTTTATACCGATTTTCTTTGTTCTGTCTTTCTTCAACCACATTCATGACATTGTTATTTTTGTATCTGAAATTCCAGATGTATAAGTAAAAAAGGTAGGGATTTGGGTCAGATTTTACAGAGTACTTAGTAATAAGGCAGCATTTGCTATTCTCAGAAGCTTGTGACAAGAGAGTAAAAGCGAATATTAAAGATTCAAAAATTCAGTGTTCATTTTTTTGAGCCCGCTAGATGCAAAGGTCATTGCATCAGAATACCAGGAAGGTATGCAAGGAGCAACATCGTAGAAACGTTTCCATTCTGTGTTTAGAGCCCTTGATCGTTAGGTTACACTATGATAGGCAAATAGAGAAAAACATGTACAGATTATGATGATTCGAAACTATGTACAAAAAAAGCAAAAAGTACCCAGAAACACTGATCATGTGAGTCTGCATTTGAGCACCACTTTGGTGGTCCAGCCACTTACAGAGTAAAGGTAAACACTGTATCTAACGGTGTCAATGAGCAATGTTCTTTAATGGGGATAGATCTGAATGTAGCACTCTGCTTCCTATCTCTGTTCTGCAATAAAATGACAAAAATGCAAAGTAAGTGGTCTTTGAAAAGCTGTACAGTAAAATGAATGTACATTTACCATCTATGAAAATAAGATCAGCCGCCTTTTTTTTCCAGCTGAATACTTTTCCCTGTTACTAACTCAGTCAAAAGAAATCACCCTACTCTCACACTAGTCCATCTCCAGAAAGTATAATAATAATGGTTCTCTCTAATTTGTGATTTTTTTTTACTGTGCATTAGGATTTGTTTTTTTCAGGAAGAAATTAACTAATTGTCCTTGGGTAAGAGGAAATTTTCTCTGCAAGAAAATTCAGTGAAACATAGAGGAGGAAAAAGCTCTCCAGGTTATAACCAGTCCAGTATTTGAATCACTCTGTTCATGCCAAAAGATAAAATTTTACATTTAAATAAGATAAAATCTATATTGCTGCTACTGCCAAGAAAAAGCAGCACATGCATATACACATGTATGCACAACACTGTTTCTCTCTGCCCATTTACTAAGAGCACATTAGTCTGGCTTATGGATTTTATATTTAGACTAATAGTTATGATACCAATATCTTAAAAATACTTGAAGTATGTATTTTTATTTTAACCTTTTAATTAAAATTTTCTGAAATTAGCTTTCTTTTTTACCTCTTCAGTAGTTTGAGGCATGCCTGTCTTTACAGCAATTGATCTTCCATTCTTTTCATGGGTAGATACATATGTTAGATGTCTGTTATATATGCAGTAATAATACCCTAAGTCTGCATGATCATAGGTAAAAGTGCATTTAGCAGATGCTCAATCTGCTCACACTTCCATCTTCTAAAATAGTATTTCAGGTGTTCCAGATCTTTGAGCAATTCCCATGTGATGTCATTTAAACACCATACCAACTTGTCCCAAATATATTTATTTTAAACATTTTTCTTAATCATTTAGCTTCTTAAATTACATTGTTCTAAATTGCAGTCAGAGGTATATTCAAACCTCTATCAAAAGCAGTAGGGTAAACATGCACATTTCACAGCTCTTAATGAGAAAAAGTTGATGGCAAGATCTCCTTGTCAAGCTAGATTCTGAGACAACAGGTTTTAAAGCCATTAGATATTTGTGTCTTAAATAATTTAAGAGGACTCCCGCATGCACCACCTATATCAGTATTTTCACCTTCTGACTTCTACACAGCTGCCCAGGCAGTTTGATACAGCCTTTTCTAATACACGGAGCAAAGCAAAGTACAGTTGCTATTAATTTGCAATATACTTATGTATTTTTTCTAAAGTAAGTTATACACATTTTGGTGAAAAGCAGATTTTTCCATGAAAGCTCTTATTTTACTTTTGCCAAAAATGTAATGACGTGGGCATTTGCCTGCAAATCTCGTTTAAGTCAACAGAACTCTCAAATTTGCACAAGGGTAAAATTTGGTTCTTACAGCATTGTTCTACTCGTGGAAAGAGAAAATCAACTCCCTTGCTCATTAAATGCCATGCTTTAATACCACTTATCCTTTTGCTTGGATAAAGTGATCTTTTCTGGATAAAGAACTGTATTACCTATGATGCCAATAGTTAACATTACTAAACCACTTTTGTACTGACTGCATAAATTTTAAAATGTTTCTCTATTTTGAATGCAAACATATTGGCAGAGAGATCAAAATTCTCTGAGTAAAGCTGTTTCTGCGTAGCCCTGCTACATGTAGAGAGGAGAAGGCAGGATTGCCAGTCAGATCCTGTACAGGATATACTTTCACTGGATAACTCAAAGTAGAATTGTGCTGGAGTACACATTCTGGGCTTATTTTTGTGTCTGATACATAGCGTACTTTCCTCAGTTGCTTGGAAAATGGACTCCTGTGCTTGCAGATTTACCTTGTACTTTCATTTTAGTCTGATGATCTTTATGGTCATTTAAAGTTACTGTACTTGGAAGCTTTTCCAGCCATTTGCAGTCAGCTGTTGTTGCAGCAGTGTGGTTTGGCTAAAACTAATCAAGAGATTTTTTACTAGGATTAGGATTTTTGTAAGAGAGTGGGAGAAAGAATAGGGTTTAAATGGTGTTGATCTCCAGGCTATTAAGCAGTACTGATTAAAGTCTCAGATGGGTGTAGGACACTGTGCGTTTAGTTAGCTCTCCCAGAGCCCCACGATAACCTCTGGGAAAATACCACATCAGTGTACAAATCAAGAGCTACCAAAGCACTTGTGTTGAGTGAAGAAAGTTCTCAGAGCATCAGACCATATGGCTGTTCAAACCAGAAATGAAAGTAAGAGGTCCCAGATGCAACAAAAATGTTAACGGGAATAAATGCTTCAATATTTTTTCCTCATAATTATAGAATGAATATATCCACTTCTTTAAATGTGGGACCAGTTTTATTAAAATCAGCGCAACATAAGCACATTCCTAGAGTTAATTGTATGCATAATGGCTTTGCTGTATGAGATCAATTCTGTAAACAATTTGGTCCAAGCTTGTCTCACTCTCCTTGAGGCATCTGACCAATTTCTTATTGAAGCTGCCACCAACATCCTCTGTCTTGTCTGAGGCAACATCCTTAGATGGGCAAAGTTACATCCTGGTGAGAGCTTGTGTCTTCCCTAACAAAATAGTGAGCCTAGAGAGCTGCACTTCTAATTTTCATCGTCATGTGGATGCCTAAATTTAGACTGGCAAAAGTAAGCTCTTCAGTATGATTTTACTCATGACACAAGTAACCACACTGAGTTCAGTGGTCTGGATGTAACAAGTTGCTTATTTTAATGTGTTTACAGGATTGAGCCCAAAATATTATGCTTCTGCACAAATCCATGCACAGTACAAGATGACTTCAATAGTAAGAAAACATTCATTTAAAATTGTTCTCAAGCAAATCTGCATCTTGATATCAGGGAATAGATAGATGTTCGTTGTGTGGGGTATTTGAATTCATTCCTTTCTTTGCTAAATAAATGAATGATAAAACAAGATACTGCTTGACTTCATTTAAAAGCCATTCTTCCAAATAAAGAAGGGTTCTGGGATCTGTGAATGTTTTCCCTTTCTTTCTCGCTTTGCTTCTCCACAGAAATGAATCTGTATGGAGCTGAAATGGCCTTTAGCTGGGCTGTTCAGCGTGACTGAATGAATGCTTTGCATCATGTTGCCATGCGACAACATTTTCTAACTGGGATGGTAAAAAGAGGGAAACGTGCTAACCTGTGAGGTTTGGCAGAGATTTCAACCCCAGCCGTAGCAAGGGTAGGCAGAAGTGGAAACAGAAATGCAGAAGAATGTGACCGAAGGCTTGGCAAACTCATCAGTAAATTTTCACAGAAACTTAGAGGCTTCTTTGGGAACTGCCAAAGGTGAGGCTGTTGGAAATGTAACCTCGCAAATAGTCAAGACAAGTAGCTGTTCAAGCAAAAGGCAGACTGGTTGCAACAGGTACTTGGGCAAAGTTGTGGCTCTTACTCAGAATGGGGGGAGAAATGAACTGGCGACACTCTCAACACCAGGTCAACCAGAAGGGAGCAGTGCTTTTTCGAGCAGTGCCGCAGTACAGGCAGCATTTTCGCAATATCAGTGTTGGCAGGAAGGATAGGGCAACAGGAACAGATCTATAGAGCAAAAGAGCTGGTGCTGAACTCATGGATTTTGGACTAGCTCCAGGCTAGTCTCACAGGCTGAACACCCACTACGAGTCAGAGTGTACCCCTTTAATTTCCTTCAGTCATTAACAAAAAAGCCACATCTGATGGCATGCTCCCAGAGTGCTCTGTAGTGCAAAAGAAAGCACAATGAGGGGCGTACCAGGAACAGATAGACCTTTTGTTTCCAGTTGACTCTTTGGTTACAGATTAGACACCTTTTTTTTTTTTTCACATACACCTCCCCATGCTTCTTCTGCTTGCAGAAAACTGATTACAGCTCTACCTAGCTAAGATTTATCAATTTGAAGGAGTGATTTTGCACCAGTTCAGAAGTCTGTTGAAAATTTGTATTGTAAAACTGACATCAAGGACTGTGCAAAAACTGTTATACTGATACTGAGTCTATCTTATTTTAATTGTTCTTAAACTGAATGTACTATAGCAATTCCTTAACTGAAATGAACATCTGAGCACAGATGATAGTTTCATAACATCATTTCAGAAAAAAATTACATCAGTGAAATGTTCAGCATTCTCATAATCCAATCCTAGAGGCTGAATATGCAGAAAGAAGCTGTTGTTTGTGTCTTTTTTTTCCTCCAAAGTATTTATCCACAAACCTCATCTAACAATAACTTCAGATTTTAAAATATAATGGAAGGTAATTAACAGTAACACAATATATGTTCCAGGACTCAGCAACCGTATTTGCTAATCACTAAGCTCCTGGCTTTGAAATAATTCTCCCTTTTGTTAGCTGCAGTAGTAGGCATTGACTAAAAGTGAAATAAATACCAAATTTCAAA
Source organism: Mesitornis unicolor (assembly GCF_000695765.1). Lineage (NCBI taxonomy): Eukaryota > Metazoa > Chordata > Aves > Mesitornithiformes > Mesitornithidae > Mesitornis > Mesitornis unicolor. The sequence goes on along the minus strand of NW_010187500.1, from coordinate 22,590 downwards.
TAAATGGTACATTTAAGATCTCAACTTTTAAATAAAGCTTTGAAGCCAGTACATCTGCAGAAGAAATTGTTTTTATATCTGTGTGCTGAAAAGTGCTTTCTCTTATCACGGCCCTATGAAATGTCTTGTAGAGTAGAAAAATTGTTTTTAATAGTGATGTACCCAAGATAAAATAATTGAAATAGAGCTTAGAGATTTTTAGCAATAGTAAACACTTTTGGTTTGATATTAGGAAAATGCCATTGCTTATTGCAATAATGGGAGTAAATGATCCCTGTATAGAACTTTATAGGGAATCATTTTCCTTTGCCATTAACTTCTTCTAAAACAGCTTCTTTAGCAAAACTTCTCGGTAGAGCTGCCGAAGATACATTTAAGAGGAAACATTGGTGCGATGGTTCAAGCACAGAAGCACGGGTGCAGGAATCTAAGCCAGTTACAACTGCAGAGTCATACCGCTGACACGGAGCTCACTTTGGATTTACACCTATTCAGACATCTCACCAAATTTGTGCCCTAATGGCCATTCATTGACTTATTTACTACTCCAGGGAGGTAATTTAACATAATGCTTTACTGAGCATCTGGAACACAGAGAAGAAGTTCAATTGATGAGTAGTGACAGTGTTTTTCTATCACATATCCGCATCCTGTATTTCCCTCTCCAGTCATGTTTGTTGTTTTTTTTCCTGCTAGTTTAAATTATCTATTTGATCAATTATCTTTTTTCAAATTGGATTCTAGGTTAGAGTGTGTGAGTGGGGTGGGGAGTATACCATTTTTCTAGTCTTCATTACTTGTATTGATATTATTCCACTGACTTTATTAGTATTCAGAATACCTTCTTGATTTAGTGTCTTTTTCAGTCTTTGATTTTAAGGATTTTACTACCTTTTTCAGGTCTATAATGTCAGCATGACCCAAACATCATCCTTTTGTGCTCATTTAACTCTTTTTCCCAAATCAGAACACTGATCCTTTACACGCATACTCAAATCTCAGTCATACACCTGTGACTTTCTAAGCCATACTTTTTGTTTGCTTGGTTTTTGCACTAGTGGAATCAACAGTACTAAATCACAAGGGAATAACCAAGTTCTGCAGAGGTAAATTTGGACTCTGTACAGAAGAATAGAAAATCAACTTCTTTGTTTTTTTATATTCCCATTGAAGCTCCCTGCCTGGTGTTAGTCAGAGGCCTTGGTGTATGAGTATATTCTTCTCTAAGAGTGCTCTTCAATTCAATGCTTACAGTTAAAGCTATGTTTATGGGATTTCCTAATCCTACAGAATGTTAATTGTGTTTGACATTAAAACAGACATAAACTTGCCATCAACCCACACCACAGAGAGGGGTAGAAATATTTTCAAATCTCATGATTTGTCCCCAAATATGGATTAGTTATTCATTCCATTGATTTCCTAGAAACATAGTTTCCCCAAGACCATTCCTTGTTTGGGGTTGTTTTGGGTTTGGTTTTTTTTTAAAAAAAAAAACAACACTTATTTTTTTTTATTCACAGCCATAATAATAAGCCACCTTTGCCTATGATTTCCCAAGAAACCTGAACCATTATTTCTCCTGAGGTACAGATTAGAGCAGAAGACACTTTTTAGTAATAAAGACATTTCTGATAACATGTACATTGTTGCAGAAAGGCACAGATTGAAGAGGGCATTCTCTCTCTTCTTGTTCCCATTGGTGGCAATTATGTAGAAAATAAAAACAGAGGAAAATTAGCTAGTGTGGGTCTCTGGGAGTGGTTTTGGAATATAAATTCCTCACATAGATTTCAGTAATTAATGTACCATGATGAGAGCCGTCACGGTGGGTAAGTCCAAAAGCATCTTTAAGCCTCTCTCCTGGCAGTAATTGAGTACATCTATATTTGTGCTTCAATTGTTTCTTATTTTGCTATAATCCTTTTAAAGAGTAGCCTTTCCTCGCTATGAAATCAAAAGTTTCTTCATTTTTTATTTTTTTTCTTACTGGAGTTGGGAGTGTCCGAGTGGTAATGGGGTTGCTTCCTGCATAGCAATCCTCCTGTACATCGTAAACTCAAAGTCCCTCTGCTTACTGCTAGAGCAGTAGGTTGGTGCTGTCTTGCAACCCTTATTCCAGCACAAGTTCTCAGACATTTGCATAGTTGCCTCCATCTTCCCTGTTTCCAGTCAGAAGCTGGTTTCTGGTTATGAATTTTAAATGTGATACCTGTGTACTCCCTGGTCTGCTGTGACTGGGTTGCTATAGGCTCCACCTGACAAGATGTCTCAGTTCCTCAAAAAACATTTGAGTTTTGAAGGCTCAAGTGCATACTTAAAGTCAGAGAGTATTATTGGGGTGTTGGTAGTTTTTAACATTAAGATAGAAACATTTTTCAGAGCAAAAGCATGGTAGGCAGACAAAATTGAGTGCAACACTCCATATTAACAACCATTTATGTCATGGTAATCTATGTTTTAGATCCCAAAATCTCACACAGCCCTTGTGATTAAGATTCCTAGGAGAGCTTGATAAAACAACAACAAAAAGAACCAAAACAAAACAAAAAAAACCACAACAGCAACAACCACCAAACCCATAACGAAATCAAATAAATCTCAAGTGTGGAAATTTCATCTGTCATACCTGTGCACTCCATTCACTTGATCTGGGCTCAGTGCCCACAAAGAAATTAAAGACATTTTTAAAATGGTCACAAACCCGAAGTAAATAAGTGAACAAGCAGAAAGCATCCTAGCATTCAGCAGAGCTACACTCCTATCGTATTTCAAGAGGTCTCTGACAATACCAGCCAGTTACCAACCTGGAAAATCTATAGATAGTAACATACAAACAGGAAGCTGTTTTAGCCAACATGAGGAACCTTCCTTAAACCTTTCCTGGAAAAGTAGAGACACTTCGATTTATTTCACCTGCACGTTTCCCACAGCCAATAATGGGTGGGATTCAAGGCTGTTTTGGTTTTTTTAGCATAACTCTCTCATATATGTGTACCTCTGCTCTCTGATGTTTGCGAATGAAAAGGCTGTGCTTGAAAGGCAAAGTACTGCACAATTGCCTTATGGCTTTTCTTCTGCTGTTTGTAGCCTATTTATAAAAAATGTGTGTGTCCTTGTCTATCTGGACTCACATGCTTCATGACCAATGCACATATGCATACAGGCACATACATGTGCAGCATGACAAAGGGAGATCGGGACAAAGATTGCAGAAGTCACCGTCAGATCATAGTTTTGGTTATTTTGTGTGCATAATGCTATTTTTTCTGTCTGTTCCCCCTGGTCCTATTTCTTACTGAAGAGAGCTTGAGAGCTCACACACTGACTGAGATCTGGTACATAAACACAAAATGGAAAATCAAGTTTCTGTGTGGGAGTTGTTAATGTGAGTTGCCTCAATATTTGAGCAGTAGGTGCTGACAGCCTTTGGTTTAAATAATGTTATTGTATCTCTGAAGAAAAGCATCTGAAGGGTTACTCAGCCAGTCAATACTAATTGAGTTCAACATCCTCTAGGTTTCCTCTTTAAAGGAAATATCAGCAGGTTTGCAGGGGCTAATTAGTGATCATTAACAGAGGGACCACTGGATTGCCAGCAGGCTGGTCTGTCTTTTCTGCTCCAAAACTGTGCTTTATGAAGTTTCAATGAGAGCCAGACTGATGCTAAGAAAAACTAAAGCAACATGCACTGAACTTTGCCAGACTAGAGCACCAGCTTTCCTGGTGAAGGTCCACCAGATCACCTCATATGCTGAAGAGTAATTTTTGTGCTTAAACATTATGTAAACATCTTATCTCTGGGCTGTGTGTGAGGAGTGAAAACAGATCTGCAAACCAAATTAGAAGCCACCCTGGGAATGATGGGTTTCTTCCTTTTTTTTTTTTTTTCTTTCTGGATTTCTAGGTTTTCCCCTTCCTGTGGCTGTGGTATCAGCTGCTCTCCAGTTCTTTTGAACCACTGTCTTTGAGCACTGTAAGAACAGAGAACATTTTCTCCTGTCTCAAATAAACCTGTGTTTCCTAAGAACCACAAATCTCTGCTAGGCACTCATTTAAAGTTGAACTAGGATTTTGGGAGGAAAAAAATACTGACCAGCAGTAACCAGGCACCTCTTCTGTGTGCTCCAGGCCAGGAGTCTTACAAGTTTGTCTAATAAAACGGACCTGATGCAGTGAACTCAGAGCTATGGCTCTGTGTGGGGAATTGCCAGCAGTATGGGACATAATATGAGGCCTCACACACAAGTTAGCCAACCTCCAAGATTAGCACCAACATCACCACCATGTTTTCCCTCTAATAGCAGACTCGATGCATACCAGAAATGGAAACTGCATTTGGAGGTTGGTGTCTGTTAGTGATGTGTCCAGATGGTAGGCTTCAGTCTGCTTTGTTCATATGGCAATAAACTCTTGGTTTCCTCTCTGAACCAAATGAAATTTCTACAAGAATATTAGGCAGTTTAGCCAGTTATTAATTTGAATTAACATCAGTAATAGCCCTGCCCTCACAGAAAACCTGGAGCATTAAAAAAGAGAGAAATATTATTTCACTATCTGGCTTCTATCCACTACGAGTATTAAAGTTAAAATGTTCTTCTTCGGTATTTTAGTCATGCTATCAGCTTCAGCCAAATCAACAAACAAAACAGGCTATTGCCAAGAAATTTTATCTTTATGTAAACATGTGTAATAGAATTTAATTTACCTGACTCTGAACAAGTGTTAAATTGTGAAAACCTGCTTAAATACAACGAATGCAGTTGCAAAATAGTTTCAGTTTAAGAAGACTGAAGCAGAGTTTGAAGTAAATATTGAAATGCATCATTGTTTATGCAACAGTTTCTTTTGCTGCAGCTCCATCCTGGTGGTAAATATCAAACCTAGGGTGAGAAAAACAAATTAAAAAATTGTGGATATTTGCATAAGTCATCAGGAAAGAAATGTCATGTAACACACAAGAATATTCTTGTGGGTCCTTTTTACAAATGCTAGTAGGTGATATGGGTGAGTGACCTTTTACAGCTGGATAGCTTGAAATTATTTCTAAATCTGAATCACATCCAGATTGCAAATGTAGTCTGCAAACAATTGTGAGGGAGGGCTTTGTTCAAGAGAAGTCCTGGTTAGTTGGCAAAGCTAGAAACACTTCCTTCATGAGAATAGATTGAAGATAGCACCTTAGTTTTACAATAAACACTGCAGTACTTTGCGGTTTATATTTATCTGTATGCTGGGGATGCCCTTACACCACTTAGCTCTGCTAACAAGCCATAAGCCTACCTGTGCTGGCTGGTTAACAGAGGCTTCCAGGTGCTGAGAGCTGCCAAGTGAGATTTAACAGCTGGGCTAAGCTCGTTCCTGAACATTCTTTCTGTAATTTGTCTTTGCTGGATGGCACTGGCTGCCCACACTGAAGCAGAAGTGGATGTGCTTACTTTCTGGTTGAACCCCACACACCTAATGCTCACTCTTGGCCTACAGCAGTGTGCTGGTTTGTGGTTTTGTAGTTTAACCTGGCAAGCAGCTAAACAATCGTTTGCTCGCTCCCCTTCCCAGTGGGATGGGGAGGAGAATAGGAAAAAAGGGAAAACTCAGATGTTGAGATAAAGACAGTTTAATAGGACAGAAAAGGAAGGGGAAATAATAATAATGATGATAAATTAATATACAAAACAGGTGACGCACAGTGCAATTGCTCCCCACCCAATGACCAATGCCTAGCCATCCCCAAGCAGCTGCTGCCACCTTCTCCCCCCACCAACTCTCCCCAGCTTTATTGTTCAGCATGACATCATATGGTTGGTATGGAATATCCCTTTGGCCAGTTTGGGTCAGCTGTCCTGGTTGTGTCCCCTCTCACCTTCTTGTGCACCCCCAGGGTCCTCCCTGGCAGGGCAGTATGAGAAGCTGAAAAGTTCTTGACTTGGTGTAAGCACTGCTTGGCAACAACTAAAACAACAGCACGTTATCAAAAAACATTAGTCTCATACTAAATCCCAAGCACAGTACTATACCAGCTACTAGGAAGAAAATTAACTCTATCCCAGCCAAACCCAGGATGGCAGAATATGGTAATGTGACAGAAGAGTGGTCTCAACTACATGTTCTTCGAGCATCAGCAGGCTTTGAATAAGAGATGCTACAATCCCTTCTTACCGATGGGGGGATACACTGGCATGCTAAGATTAAGGAGCATTTTTATCAAGGTATATAGCTTAATTGCTCTCACTGAAGGGAGTAAGAACTCAAAACTTGTTTATAAATCTATCCCCAGATTATTTTCCTGAGACGCAAAACTTGTCTTCTGGCAAAAGAAAGCAGCAAACCTCTAACCTAAAGGTTTATAAAAGAAAAATATCTCGCAGTGGTAGTTCTGAGTTTAAAATGCCACTAGGCTCCCCATCTCACCTATAACATAACATCCCTAGGAAGCAGATGGGGTCTCAGTTTTGAAGGTATGATCTGTCACCAAAGGAAAAATTTAAATAAATTCAAGCAAGCTCTTTCTGATGGCTGGCTGAAAGCATATCACATTTTGACATGTTCTCTAATTTTTTGTCATGCCATAGCTCATCAACAGCTTTGGCAAAACCCACAGATTTTTCAAGCCTTTTTTCTGTAATGTAGTGCAGAAATTGACTTTGGCATTATCCACTTCAGCAGCAGGAAATGTGAGAATACTTGAGCAAATAAGAACAGTCCATCACCTCTCTCAAGCCTTTATAAATTTACCTGCAGAACCAGGACGCTATAAATCTGCAAATAATTAGGAAAATTCTCCTAAAGTAAGCTGAACTATTGCTATGATCCTTGAGAAAGGAATAACCATTAACCTGTATGAACTTGGACATGCAGCTTAGTGCCCTGTTATTACCCTCTCACATTCTATGTGCTATTGCTTAGCAATTTCACTGTGAATTTAAAACAATACCACTAGTATGAAACACATTAACACTGGCTAATTGATAGGTCACTAGTGAGGAATTCTCCTCTGGATGGAGAGAGTTTTTAATAGCCTTCCACAGAAACCTATTTTCACCTCTGTGTTGTTTAGTGCTGTTTGTGTTGATCAGGAAGAAAAAAAACAACAAAAAAACAACACTGAAGTTGCTGACACACACAAAAAAAGGTATTAGTAGATTAAGACAAAGAAAAGTTACAAAATCAGAACACTTTGTGCAAGAAAATGAACCATGTTTTCACATAGCCTAATGCAACTTCCAAAGTATTTTAGGAACAAAGACATTAAGCCACAGGTACTATTTAGGGCAGCCTGTTCTGAGAGGCAGTGAATAAAACACAATGCAAGTCCGTGGTGGATAGTTAGATGACCATCACCATGGGTACAGTTAGTCTGCTGTCTCACCATAGGCTGCAGGTTTATCTCTGCTCTGGTGTACCTCCTCCTCTCCTTTCTTCACTGATCTCAGTTTTTGTGTAGTTGTTTCTCTCCAATCCCACTCCTTTCTCCACTGCAGGTTTCTTCTGCTGGTTCCTGAAGAGCTCCCAGCTCTTGGGCTGAAGCCAGAGCCACACCACCCACCAAGACTACACTTCCAGGGACTACACCATGCACTGTACCCCTCTTAAATATATCACTCACAGAGGCACTGATTGGCTCAGCCCTGGCCAGAGGCAGGTCTGACTTGGAGCCAGGAAAGATTCTAGAAGCTTCTTACAGAGGCTATCCTTGGACCCCTCTCCCTCTACTAAAACCCCTGCACACAAACTCAATACAAAATTCATGGGGTTTTTTTCCTAATTCAGCTAGAACTCATTCAACGCAGTCTTATACAATTATATTTAGAAATCCACCAAAGAAAAATAGTGTAGCTCAGACCTTTCTTCTGCTCCTAATGAGACAGAACCGAACACAATATTCCAGATGTGGTCTCACCAGGACAGCGTAGAGGGGCAGGAGAACCTCTCTCAATCTACTAACCATACCCCTTCTGATACACCCCAGGATGCCATTGGCCTTCTTGGCCACAAGGGCACATTGCTGGCTCATGGTCATCCACACATTCCTGCCATACCCGTTACGGCCGCCCCCAGCCACTAAATCCTGGACAGATGCTCTCTGTTGACCCCTCTCCCCTCCCCAGAAGGGAAGAGAAAAGAGAATAAGAGAGAGAGACTTTACGGGTTAGAAAAATAAACCAACAGATTTAATAAAACAATAATACTAATACTACAGAATAATACTGTAAATAGGAAAATAATGAAATATATACAAATATGTACAAAACCAATATAAAATCCTCCCCTCACCCTTCCCCGCCAATGACGAATACGTCACCAGAGGCTCTGCAGAGCCGGGCACTGGAAAAGTCCCAGACCAAACTCAGCAGCAGGTGGGAGCAGGATGCAGGAGCACAGGGATCAGGATCAGCAGCAGACGAATGAGCAGGATTCTGCTCAGGCCTTGGCCTCTGCAGGATCAAGAGGGACGGAAGGGTCGAGATGGAACGAACAGTGAAAAAAAAAGGGGCAAGACCCTCATGATCCCTCGGCTTTATACCGAGTATGATGTATGTGGGATGGAATACCTCGTTGGTCAGTTTTGGGTCCGCTTCCACCCCCCCCATAGGCGCAGACACAGCACCCATGATGAGACAACTGACCTTGAGCATATCTTCTAGGAGCGCTGTTTGGGAAAAACATGCTGCCAGTTTTCAGCAAGTTCAGTCACTTAAAAGAGACTGAGCTGAAAAGTAAAATCACTAAATAGAAAATTAGTTCTATTTAGCTCAAACCACGACACCCTAACACAAGTCTGTGAGCCATTGGAAGCAGAACTTAGAGTGGAACACATGTATGTGATCAAAAAAGTAAAAATATAACAAATATGGATCTGCTTGCTGTCACCTTAAAGAAGTCTCTTTACTCCAACATTTCAGGGTTTTTTCACTTGTAAATTAATATTAATATTTGCCTGCCTTATGACTGTCTGCATTAATTAATGTCAAATTCTATTCTGTTTCTGAATTCTATTTTGATGGTAAAACTCATCATTGATGAGTTTGTGATGCTAAAACTGGGCACATATTATCAATAAAGTTAATCTTATGTATCAATTAATTATCACCTCTTGAACCTCTTACAATGCAAATAGCTAAAGCTGGATGGTCTGCACCACCCAGATGTGTAATAGCACAGAACAGCCAGGCACATGAACAGCACCCAACACCTACAAAGATATTACAAAATAAATAAGTTTTCAGAGATTTTTATGTAAGTTTTTACAAGTGAGGAATGTTCTTTCAGACAAAAAAATCTTGTATGCTTCCTGACCCCTGACACACATTTTCAGACTTTTGGCCTCATTTTGAATAGCCACTATGCAAACTGGGATTATCCTCTCTAGTCTGGGGATCTTTATTCTAGATAGAAATTTGCAGGGAACTGTGGAAAGTGATGGTGGTTTAAAAAA